>NW_015388764.1:99502-102458 GCF_001527695.2 Protobothrops mucrosquamatus
GGCCCAGAATGCAATTGATGGCCTTCCTCCCCCCCGAGAGCAGAGCCAAAAGCAGAAACATTGTTGGACAACCGCCAGCGCAGTTGGACAATACGGCGCCAAAGGACGCGTCCATCGCCCAAGGCCACTTCATATGAGAGAGGCCCTGAGACCTTGCATACAACAGCACTGACCCAGAGATGTCCAGGACCATAGTTCCTTGCCCAGACCAGATCGCCCACCTGAAGTCTCCTAGTTGCCCGCAGCTGTGACACCTGTGAAGCCACCCAGTCTGGGTGCAGTCTGTCCAACTTTGTGATGAGGCATCGACCCCAGTGGAGTTCAGCTGGGCTCTTTCCAGTGGCAGTGCATGGTGTGGTGCGGTGTGCAAGAAGAAAATCTGCTAACCTGTGATGCCAGCTACTGTGCGTGATTCTTTTGAGTGCATTCTTGGTGGTGCGTACCATCCGTTCAGCTTGCCTGTTGGTGGAAGGGTGGAAAGGAGCTGACGTTGCATGCCAGATCAAGGTGGCCTGTAGGAAAGCCCGGAACTCAAGAGAAGTAAATTGGGGGCCATTGTCAGAGACGAAGACATCAGGAAGTCCATGGGTAGCGAAGATTCCTCTCAACACCTGGATGGTCCTAGCAGTAGTAGTGAAGGAGACAGGTACAACCTCTAGCCACTTGGAATGGCTATCCACCAGGATAAGGAAGAATTGCCCCTGAAAGGGCCCAGCATAATCTAAATGTACCCTTGACCAAGGGGTTTGTGTCTCCTCCCACCTGTGTACAGGGGCCTGAGGCATTTCAGGCCGTGACTGTTGGCACACCTGGCACCCGTGCACCTGGGCCTCGATAGCTTTATCAAGCCCAGGCCACCAAAGATGGCTGCATGCAAGCGCTTTCATGCGCACAATGCCCGGATGTCCCTCATGCAGAGAGAACAATACTCTAGACCTCAGTGAGGCTGGGATAACTACTCTACTACCCCATAACAGGCACCCATTAAATGTAGACAGTTCATGCCTCCTTTGCCAGAAGCTTTGAAACATAGCATCTGGACACATGTCAGGCCATCCTGACAACACCCATGTCAGCACGCGTGTAAGCGTGTGATCAGTGGCAGTTTCTGCAGCCACGTCCCTACCATTGAGGGGAGATTCAGGTAGTTCCTGAATAGAGAGAATATTAACAGCAGGGGCAGGATCTGCCTCTATTTGTGTGAGAGGTAGCCTACTGAGGCCATCTGCATGGCCCATTTCTTTCCCAGGTTTGTGAATGAGCGTATAGTCATATGCTGACAGGAAAATGGACCACCTCAGCATATGTGGGGATATGATGTGTGGGGTTTGTTTGGTCGTTGTAAACAACCCCAGCAAAGGCTTATGGTCTGTATAGACTGTGAAGTGGCGGCCATATAAGAAATCATGGAATTTCTTTATGCCATATATTTAAGAATGTTGCAGAGCATGATTCGTGCATTCATCTTCTACATAGAAGACTTGGCCATGCAAGCTTTAAAGTTTTGCAGCAAATGCAAGAGTTTGCAGAAGGGCCAAATTTGAAGCGATGCAAAACATATTTGGACTGTGCAGTATGCAAAGCATCGAAGTCAAAGGCATTCCCAGTTAGTAAATATAGCACAAGACAAACAAAAAGAGCTCTAGAGCAGTCCATGCAGATCTGGTGGGACCTATGCAAGCCAGTTTGGGAGGAGCAAAATATGCACTGGTAATTGTTGATGATTATAGCAGGTATAGTTTTTGTTACTTGCTTAGAGGTAAGACAGAGGTGCTACAACAATTCAAACAGTGGGTAAGTTTTGTAGAGAGAAGGTACAGACAACAAGTGTGTCAGTTGCAAACTGACAGAGGTACTGAATTTATGTCAACTAAATTCCAACAATGGTTGGGGCAGTTGGGAATAAGACACAGATGTACAAATCCTTACACAGCAGCAGAGAACGGTGTAGCTGAAAGAAGGAATGGTGTTTTGCAAACAATGAAAGATTCATTGTTAGAGGATTCTGGTATGAGTAGGTCATATTGGGGAGAAGCCATATTGACTGCCAATTATATAGTTAACAGGCTGTGGAGTTCCTCCATTAATAATACTCCATATGCCATTCTATATGGGAGAAAGCCATCATTGGCACATTTGAGAATTTTTGGAAGTACTACATGGGTACATATTCTAAAAGCAATCAGAAGAAAGGGACTGCAAAAGGCAAGAAAGCTCAGGTTTGTGGGCTATGAGCCAGGGTCAAAAGGATATCGCTTTTGGACTTCCGGTTTGAATTCCTGTGCCGATGGCAGCTATTCTTTTGGCTGCCTGCCCCGAGGACGCGTAAAAGCCGCAGGAGCAGCATCAAACAGCTGCTCCGCGGCTTGGAATCCCCTTCCCTGGGCAAAGGGGAGGGGGGAGAGTTTCCCTGATAGGGGTAGAACTCCCGAGCTCTCACAGTTTTATAGCTGTGGGGGTGGAGGTGAGGTCCCCCAGAGTCAGGGTTTTCTCCGCGCTTCGGGCTGCCTCCGTTCTATGAACAAAGCCAGACACGGATTCAACCTCTGCTTATGGGAGATCGTGAGTAACTTTTGGGAGCAGACAGAGCGATCCAGGTGCTTGTAAGCTGCATGGATATGAGCCTTCAGCTCTGATTTTAATAATTTCTCCATTGGGATTTAAAGTTTAAGAAGAAAAAAAGAAAAAATGGCCGTGGAAGGGCGTTTTGCTCTCTAATAGAGACTTTCACTTATTGAGGACTTTATTTATTTTTTATTATTTATTATTTTAATTTGTATACCGCCCTTCTCCCATAGGACTCAGGGCGGTTCACAGCATATTAAAAACAAATAATATACACAAAATACAAAAAATACAAAATACAAAAATACAAAAAATAAACCCCGATAAAAGCCGAATTAAAACCAAATATTACCAGCTGTGTTTCCGATTAAAATACTTTTAAAATTATCCC
>NW_015388764.1:105363-130878 GCF_001527695.2 Protobothrops mucrosquamatus
TGCCACAGGGAACCAAAGCTGTGGGTTGTAAGTGGGTATATAAGAAAAAGGTATTGCCAAATAATGATGTACAGTATAAGGCCAGGTTAGTGGCACAAGGTTTTTCACAATTAAAAAATGTGCACTACGATGAAGTATTTGCGCCAACTGTGAAAAGTGAGAGTATAAGATTAGCACTGGCGTTGGCAGTGGCATATAAACATAAAATCTGGCACTTTGATATCACAACTGCATTCCTCAATGCTGAGTTAGAGGAAGAAATTTATATGATCTAAGCACCAGGGTATGAAATTGCAAAGCCTAACATGGTGTATAAATTAAACAAGGCTATTTATGGACTGAAGCAGTCAGCCAGAAACTGGAATAGCTGTTTAGATACTGCTTTAAAGGGTCTTGGATTTAACTGTTGCAAAGCTGATAATTGTATATATACTGGACAGTTACAAGGAGGGAATTGTCTACTGTTATCATTTGTAGATGATCTTTGCTTCATCGCAAAGGATGCATCACAAGTCAAGGAATTTGCTGATAAATTAGGAAAGAAATTCGAATTAAAGAATTTGGGAGAAATAAAAAATTATCTCGGTGTAGAGATACAGAAAAATGAAAAAGGTGGTTATATTCTCAGTGAAAGGAGAAAAATTGAGCAGTTATTGGAGAAATATAATATGAAAGATTGCAATACTGCTCCCACACCCATGAGTATGGATTTTTATAATAGTTTAAGTGCGGACAAAGGTGAAATATGTGATCAAGAGATATATCACTCAGCAATAGGGAGTTTGTTATATCTATCACAGTGGTCCAGACCAGACATAGCTTGCGCAGTAAGCATTTTGAGTTGTTTTACTGCTGCACCTACAAAGTTACATTGGATGGGTGTAAAAAGGGTTCTCAGATATTTAAAGGGAACCATAAATTTGGTTCTTCAAATACAGATTACTGAGGAATTGAAATTAAAGTGTTATGTTGATAGTGACTATGCAAATGACATAAACACAAGGAAATCAAATTCTTGGATTATAATATTGTTTGGAGGGACTCTGATTGGATGGAAGTCCAGAAAACAAACAACTGTTGCTATTTCAACAGCGGAAGCAGAGTTTATTGCTTTATCTGAATTGTGTTCTGAAGTAACATGGTATGTACAGTTGTTGCAAGATTTAAATATTAATGTAAAAGAATCTGTAAAAGTATTTGAAGACAATGCTGCCTGTATAAAAATGGCAACTGGTGACAGGGTGAAGAACAGAAGTAAACATGTAGACATTAAGTATTGTAATGTCAGGGAAGCTGTAAAAGGAAAATTGATTAGTTTACATCATTGTTCTTCTGAGGATAATTTGGCAGACATGATGACTAAACCATTGGGTAGTGTTCACAATGGAAAATGTATTAAGTCAATAGGTCTGATGTCTCTTCCTGTCATGAAGGGAGGAGTGTTGGAATATTCATGAGCAGGAAGAGTCATGTGGTAACTCAGTCAGCCAATGTGAAGAAAGTGCTACTGAGTCTGTGCAAAAAGGGTATTGAGTTAGGAGCTGGATTTTCCAGTCTCAGGTCTGTCTCTCTGTAAGAAGTCTTCATTGTGCTATGTTGCTGTAAAGAAGAATGTATGGTATTGTAAATATTTTGATACGAATATAAAGAGTTTATTTGAATCAGCTAAATGCAGTCAACTGTGAGAGCTTCTGATTTATTTTCATCAATAGAGAAACTAAAATTCTCTAACATTATCTAAGAGCCGGTGTAACGGCTCAGCCACTGCAGCCTTATGGGGAAGAAAATCATGATAGAAGTTGAGAAGTCCCAAGAAAGCCTGAAGCTCACTTTTAGACTTGGGACTTGGGGCCTCCTGAATGGCCTTCAGTTTGGATTCTGCAGGGTGGATGCCTTGAGCATCTATTTTAAAGCCTAAAAATTCTGTGGAAGTAACTCCAATTTTGCATTTGTCTTTTTTCAATTTGAGGCCCGCTTGGTGGAACCTCAGCAACACAGCCTGTAACCTCTCAGCCAAATTATGTGATGACTCCCCTGCGATGAGGACATCATCGAAGTAGGGGCACACCCCTGGAATACCCCTGAGCGTGCGCTCCATGACGCTCTGAAATATGCCAGGAGCAACATTCACCCCAAATTGTAACCTTTTTACCTTAAAAGTGCCCCTATGGGTCACTATTGTTTGGGCCTCAGCAGTTGCCTCATCAACAGGTAGCTGTTGATAGGCCTGTGCTAAATCAAGCTTTGCAAACAGCTTTCCCCCTTTGAGGGAGGCCAGAATATGACTTACTACTGGTACAGGATATGCATGCTGTTGCAAAGCTTCTATTCAAAGTACATTTATAGTCCGTGCAAATTCGGACTTCTCCATTAGCCTTTAAAGGCATTACAATGGGGGTTTCCCATGGACTGGAGTCCACAGGTTCCAAGATGCCCTGCTGGAGCAGCTTGTCCAGCTCAGCATCAATCTTGCTCTTGAGGGCGAAGGGCACCCTCCTAGGCTTAATCCTAACTGGTGTGATGTTTGGTTCTAACCTCAGGGCAATGGGAGGCCCCTTGTATGAACCAAGCTCTGAACTAAACACATCCACAAACTCTCTGCAGACTTCTGCAATTCCTGGAGTTTGCAGGCTGTGTAGGCCAGTTACCTGGATTCCCAGGGCCTCGAACCAATCGAGTCCAATTAGACTCGTACGATCACCCCCAACAACCACCACATCTAATAGGCCTTGGAAAGCCTTACACTGCACTTTGAGCGTGGCTTCTCCAAGTACATTAACCCTTGAATTTTGAAAGTCAGTAAGAATTAAGTTCGATGGCCTGAGTTTGACTCGAAGGACGCTACTGCTGCAAATCCTTTTAAAGGTATTGTGTGAAATGATCGATAGAGCGGACCCGATGTCCAGCTCCATCGATAAGGGAACCCCTTGTAACTTCACATCAATGCGAAGTTTCTGGTTAAGGGGCTTGTGTGTCCCCGTCCGCAAAATGCTTCTACGCGACGCGCAGAAACCCACCCTGTGTTGGCTGGGGACCCTGGTACCTTTCTGAAGGAATTCTTCCCAAGGTTGCACCTGCTGGCGACCCAAACAAACGGTGGCAATGTGGCCTTGCTTACCACATGCCCGGCAAATGACGGAGCGGAACCAGCAGTCCGTGCGCTTGTGGTGTCCTCCACAACCGAGACACTGAAGGGCTGCTGGGGCCTTGTCTGGTTTCTCTCGCAGCCTTCTTACCGCAGGCTGGTGAAGTCTGTCCACCTCCTCTTCAGGATCCAGGTCTGGAACTTCTTGAGTGACCTCTTGATGGACGGTCGTGACGGCTGAAGCATTTCTGGCGAGCCGCAGGGCCTTCACAGCGCCGCCTGCTGCTTCTTCAGCTGCAACTTCACGCAAGACATCTTGGAAAGTGACTTCAGCTTTAGCAAAGATTTTTTGTTGCAGCTTTCTGCTTCTAAGGCCGCAGACGAAGCGGTCTCGTAAGCGTTCTTCCAGGTCCTTGAATTCACAAGGCCTGGCAGCTTGTCTCAAGGCAGCAATGAATTCTGCAGCAGACTCACCCGGCTTCTGGTCCCTCTGCTCAAAAGCATGCCTCCACGCAATTACAGACAGTTTGGGATGGAAGTGATCCTTCAACATGTTTTTTAAGTCTGTGTAGGTGACAGACTCCAGCGGTGCAGGGGCTACCAGGTTTTAGGCCACCTCGAAGGTGTCCTGACCGCAGACGCACAGCAGGGTTGCTGCTTTCAGGCCGTCTTCCCGGACCTGGTTAACCCTTAGGTAATTTTCTACCTGGGCCACATAGGAGTTCCAGCGCTCCGGGTGAGAAACGTTGAATTCCGACAAGCGTCCTATCTTTGACATCTTCAGCTTCGGAATGCCTCGCTGCAAGCCTTTGTTGGGGGAAGGGCCCGTTTGCCAAGCTCACCTCCAGCGATGCTGTACTGACAGGTAAGTGCAGAGCTGGACGCAGACTTCCCAGGCTTCAGGCTCTTCATATGAGGCTTACCCTCTTCTTATTGCCTTCTTCCTTGCAGCGATCCCACCTTCGTCGCCACTTTTATGTTTTGGAGTTCGCGGCATTGAAGCAAGACACATGTTGTAATTAAGTACTTCTTTATTCCTTCCTCAACTCAACTCAACTCAACTCAACTCTCTACCAAGCAGGCACGCAGGCCTTTTATAATCTCCCAAACCCACGCAGTCCAGCCAATAGGGAAGAACCTTTTTTCGCACCTTGCGCATGCACACAAGTCTGGCGCCAGCCAGTCTTGTCCCGGGCAGCTTTTCGGTTGCCCGGGACTGTTTGCAATATTTCTGGGCCTGCTGAAATGCTTCAGCAGGCCCAGGACACAACACTATCCATTGCTTTTAGTTCTCCTTGAGTCCAGTCCACTATTCCAGCTGTGTATCTAATGACTGGAATTGTCCAGGAGTTGATTGCCTTGATGGTATTTCCTCCATTGAGTTCGGACTTTAAGATATTCTTCACTCTCTTGATGTATTCATCTCTAATCTTTTTCTTGATTTCAGTGTGGTTGATGTTGTCAGCTTGAAGGATACCCAAGTATTTGTAGTAATCTTCCTCATCCAGACTCTTAATGTTATTTTTGTGGGGCATCTTGATTCCTTCAGTTTTCACTATTTTTCCTTGTTTGATAGTAAGTGTGGCACATTTGTCCAAGCCAAACTCCATTGCAATATCTTGGCTATATATACGGACAGTGTTGAGCAGCGATTCTATTTCAGATGATGTTTTTCCATACAGCTTCAGATCATCCATGTAAAGGAGGTGGGATAGTCTGGCAGATNATGTTTTTGATGTTTGATAGCCATGTCCTGAGTTATTCAGTATTGTTGACAGAGGAAACAGTGCAATAACAAATAGTAATGGTGATAATGAATCTCCTTGAAATATTCCTCTCTTGATGTTAACCTCTCCCAGTCTCTCACCATTGACCTGCAACTGTGTCTTCCATTGTGCCATCGATCTTTGCACAAATTTTCTGATTTTTCTGCTGACTCCTGTTATTTCTAGGCACTTGATTATCCAGTCATGTGGCAGAGAGTCAAATGCCTTTTTGTAGTCAATCCATGCCACATTCAGGTTGGTCTTCCTTTTCTTGCAGTTTTCCAAGATCATTTTGTCTATTAAAAGTTGATCTTTTGTTCCTCTGCTATTGGGTCGGTTTCCTTTCTGCTCAGGTGGAAAGAGATTGTTTTCAACTAGATGCTGTTGTACTGCATCAGCTACCACACCAGTTAGCAATTTGAAAGTTGTTGGTAAGCAGGTAATTGGCCTGTAGTTGCCTGGTGTTGCCCCTTTTGCTGGATTTTTCATTATTAGGTAGGTTTTCCCAGCTGTTAGCCACTTTTCAATTTCTCCTCCTTGTAGTATATTGTTGAACTGCTTGGCAATGAGTGGGTATAGAACAGTTAGATGTTTCAACCAAAACCCATGCAGTTCATCTTCACCTGGTGCTGACCAATTTTTGATCTTTCTTGCTCTTTTTTCTACCATTTTTGTTGTTATTTGCATCCACCTTTTTTAACCAAGCCGCATTCTTGTTGTATTTCTTTGGGTTATCCCATATCTGCTTCCAGAACTGCACTGTTTCTTCCTTGTCAGGTACTGACTGATTCATTGCAGTTTCTCCATTGATGGATTGGTAGAAACGTTTCTGATTGGATTGAAATTGGAGGTTCTGCCTATAATTTGCAATTCGAGCTTCGTATCTGCTGATTTTCCTGGCTATAGCTGTTATTTGTTGCTTTATTATTTCCAGTGCTTCCTTGATCTTCCTTGTTTCTAAGTGGTATTTCTTGATTAGGTATTCTTTGGTTTTCTTGTTCTTCAGCTTCTTTTCTTTCATCTGTTCTAGCTTGCTTGCATGTGATCTTAACTTGCTGATCTTATTTTCTAGTTTAACCTTCCATTTTTGTGGTGCACTGTTTGTTTGTTTTTCTTCTTTGTTGATGTTGCATCCCAGGTATTCAGTTATAACTGCAGCTGTGCTGTACATTAGTTGGTTTGTTTCTTGTAGTGAATTGGTGCTTATACTTGATATTGCAGTATTTGCATCTTTTAATGCTTGTGCTAGCTGTTTCTTTGGAACAAGCTTCAATGTAGGCAGCCTTATTCTGTTGTTTTTGTGCTGTTCTAGATGCTCAGTTATTCTTTGTTTCAATTCTTTTATTTCTTTAGTTAGAGGGTTTTGTTCTTCCTGAGGAAGAGGTGCCTGGTTTCCAAATGAGAACAGTTGTATATCTCTGCTGGATTCCTTCACTACCAACTCCCCCTGGTTTGCCTCTACATTCTGAATTACTTCTGGCAAGGCTTTAATTTCTTTGCCCTGGATAAACCTTTGCAGTTCGTCCAATTCTGTTTCTGTGAATACTTTATTTCGTATTATAAATCAGCGTTGATCTGCTAGTCTCTGTTCTGTTATTTCTGATTCTGGATGTTGTTTTTTCAAGAACTGGTGCATTTGTTTTAGATATCCTCTTCTTGTTGGACTTGAGCTGTAGTAACAGATCATTATTTCTTTGTTTTCAATCACTGTGTATTTGCGACGGGTAAACACCTTTTCTTCCAGTAGTTCTGCAGCTGCTGGCCCTGGTTGCTCAGCCAACAGTCCTGAGTCCTGTAACCCATTTTTCACCAGATATCCAGGAACTCCAACATCTAGCGCAGACCTTGTTAACAGATAAGTGGATACAAAATTGAGAATAGAGACTTAAAGATGGAACTTAACAAAACAAGGAAACATGATTTAATCCTAGTGGAAAAAAATTCACAAGAATTGGAAAAAACAACTTATCCCTTAAGACAGTGATGGCGAACCTTTTAGAGACTGAGTGCCCAAACTGCAACCCAAAACCCACTTATGCATCGTCGGGTGCCGAGTGGGTGTGGCCCATTGGGTGGGTGTGGCCCATTGGGTGGGTGTGGCCCATTGGGTGGGTGTGGCCCATTGGGTGGGTGTGGCCCATTGGGTGGGTGTGGCCAATTGAGTGGGTGTGGCTGCGGTGGTAACGGCAGACTGGGTGGGACTAAAAAGTTCAATCAATCAATTCCAACTTTGCAAGATCATTTTTTTCCCACGAGAAGTTGAAATTGACTGATTGATTGAACCTTTTTTTTTGCACACGGAGGCAGAGGCTTAAAGCGAAAAGGTTTTATAAAACCCAGCTGAAGGCCTAGGACTTGGGTGAGGGCGCGCGTGCCCACACAGAGGGCTCTGAGTGACGCCTCTGGCACCCGTGCCATAGGTTCGCCACCACTGCCTTAAGACTACAAAATAAAACTGAGGACAAGAAAAGAGACTGGATAAAATGGACTGTAGAGATGTCAGGAACATCGGAGAGAAAGGAAATGATAAGAGAAGTGGGGAGAAAGAAAAAGAAAAAGATTTTCAACAAACATGGAAAGGCAGAAGCCCTGTACAAAGACACTTCATCTGATTTACTTTTTATATCTACAGTAACATTAACAAACATATGGAAAAACCTTTTGACTCAGCAAAATACATTGATTAAGAAAGATACTGGGCAAAGGAAAAAGACCAAAGTGGAAATCAAGAAAATAGATGATGGGACCTACCAGAGATAATACTTAAAAAAGAAACATTTGCTTGAATATGGTTAAAGAAATAGAAAAGATTTGGAATATATATGTCATTCTAAGAGGGATGAATTCCCTAAATAATACAGTATGATTTTTCCCCTTTTTTATTCTGTTTCTTGATATGAGTAATATAAAAAAGTTGAAATGGCTTAGATAAAGGAAATGTTTTAGATTTTTAAATGTGACTGAATTTAAGAAAATTATAATGAAAAAAAATGTTTTGAATCAGAGTTAAAGGACTAGATCAGTGATGGCGAACCTTTTAGAGACCGAGTGACCAAACTGCAACCCAAAACCCACTTATGTATCGCCGGGTACCGGGTGGGCATGGCCCACTGAGTGGGCGTGGCTATGGTAGTCATAGTGTGGGTGGGCATGGCCAGGGTGGGCGTGGCCACCTCCATGTTGCTCCTGGGGAGGGATGCCTGTGGGGGCTCGGCAGGGTTGGGGGAGATCCAGGGGGTCTCTGGCGGGTGGGGCAGTGGGCAGGAGGCTTGTCCTGCAGGGTGAGGCGAGGTGAGGGAGGGGGAAGGGCTGCCATTGCCATGGGGCAAGGCAAGGCAAGGCGAGCCAGGGGCCGGGGCTGGTTGCAGACAAAGGGGCCTCCGGTGAGGAGGAGGATGTGGAAGGGGGTTTAAGCAAGCTTAGCAACCAGAGTGGGGATCCCCCCAAAACAAACATGCTTCGTGGGTAACCTCAAAACATGACAGAAGAGACCAAAACCTGCTGCTTCCACCCAGCAGATGGGAGGGAAATAAAAATCAAACAGCCCCCCCCCCCGCCAATCCTCAACAGAAATGCTCATGACACTTCCAGTTCCGGTTCACGGTGACAGCGGTTGTTTGAAGAGACTTGTCTCTCCACCGGCCAATTCTCCTTCACCGGTAGACCCCGAAGAGGGTTGAAAGTCGCCCTGGAGGGGCAACCACCGATGGGGAGGCTTTTTGGTGACTGCAGGAGGGCGGCAGCTTCTCCCACGACTCCAGCTAACTCCTTAGGGCCGACGGAGCAAAGATCGTCCTGCAAGATGGCCGATCATGCAGATGCACCAGCCAAAAGTCACAAGAACATCTAAGCGTAAAGAACCACTGTGGATGATCCGGGTGAGACCCTTCCTTTTCCTCTCTTCACCCTATTTTTCTTCTTGCCTGTAAAAAGCCCTTTTGGAACTATTTCCCTGCCCTGAGAGAGCGGCGTTTGTTTGCGTGGGAAGAAAAGCGCTGACAGAATAACTAACATTAATGACTATATTTTACTTCTATCTATTCTGGGGTCCCGAAAAAACCCTTTTATAGAGCTTTACTACCTGATTTAGTTTATATTTGGAGAATATTTCTCTTTCTATTTTTTTTTTTCTAAAAAGAGAAAAAAAGGAAAATTCATTTTATTGGTGTCTGGGAAAGATTCTGTATCCCACTGAGGACATCTTGTGGTGAAATTTAATACTGCAATTGCCTGCTTCTGTTTGGAGATGAGGCTGGCTTGACCTTCAAACTATTATAAAAGGGAAAATATAAAGAAGTTGATGCAGCTGTTACTGTGGGGGTGGACATTGGTTAACTCTTATCAAATATAGCCTCCACTAAAAGATAAAAGGATTGCTTTTAACTATTATTGAAATGGAGAAACCCCATTTACAACTAAACTGTAAACTTATATTGGAAAAAATTCATGAAGCCACTGAGCAAGTATGCGCTAAAATAAAAGAGATTACTACAGAAATAAGAGTCAGAAACTTTACTTCAAACCCTCAAACTGACTTCCAGACTTCAACTGATTATCCTATAGGCCAAAATACACCAGAAGAGGAATTAACCTATATTAAAGAGGAATTTATATTACCTCATAAGCATTCTATTGAGATTTCTGAGGATCAAAAGGTAACCTTAATCAAACTACATACAACTCCAAAAATAACAGGAATTGATGTACAAACACGACTTACTGAGAACGATGACAACTTTGATAAACAGCTACTAACCATAAAACTGGATACAACTGAACATCTTACTCAGCTGAACCAAACATTGAGACTTGAATTTCTAAAACAACAAGGGTCTAACTACAAAGGAGTCAGGCTCCTAAAACAGAGGATGGGATGTCTTCCATCGACCTAAATTACATCACAAGGCATAAAGGGAGATCTATCTGCTGAAATAGAGGCTTTGTTATGGAAACCTGCTTGGCACAAAAAGAAAGCCAGAATAAGACTGAAAAAAGAGACTTAAAATTACATGTAATGGGTTAAAAAGGCCTTGTAGAGATACGGATTGATTTAAGGTTTAAGATTCAGATTTTGCAATTATACTGTGCCTGAACAATTATACTGTGCCTGAACCTCCTCAAGAAGTACTTGAAACTGTAGACAATTCAGAGCACGAGCCATGATGTAATTCACTATTTTTGTGACATCTTTGAGGACATCGTCAAATTTTTTGTTGCTTTACCTGGCACAAAGAGCTTCCTGGTGTATAATACAATGGAACTGAATGACATGATGTTTTGTTTTTTTAATGAACAACTGTATGAAACCAGATGTTGCCCCCACCATAGAAGGTGCTCCATCACTTGTAATTTATTTATTTATTATTTGAATTTATTTATTAGGAAACCACCTTTTCTGGTCTTATGTCTTGTGACAAAAAAGCTTCCTTCACAGCATTGTAAATATCTACACCTTGTGTTCTTTCAGGCAAAGACACCAGTTTCACCAGCTTTTCTCTCATGATGTCACCAACAGCATAATGCAAAATTACTGCTAGCCTTGCATGATTATTTATATCTGTGCTTTCGTCCAAGCACATGGAGTAACAGGCTGCCTTTTGTAAGTCAGTGGTGAGCTGCTGACTAACATCACTTGCCATGCACTGGACTTGATCTTTCACAGTATTTCTGCTAAGTGGTATCTCAGAGATGCGTTGAATAATTTTATCCTTGTTTGGGAAATCATGAAAAAGAGAATCACTCCCAGACAACATGGCCATTTTGATAATATCCCCATCAGAGAGGGGCTTACCATGTTTTGCTATGCACAGTGAAATTTTAAAACTGGCAGCTGTCAGATGATTTGTTCTGGAAAGATAGTTGGAAAAACGAAGATGCTGGGAAAGATAGTTCCTCAATTTCCCTTCAAGAAACTCTTTTCTTTCAGTATCACCAAGTTGGGCAACATTTTTGTGGTTGGTTTCAAAGTGCCGTCTGACACTTGATGTGCGACACGCAACACTTTTGTTGCATAGAACACATAACGCTTTCCCACTGCGTTCAATCACTCCAAATGACTCTGTCCAGGCCTCTTGGAATGATCTTCCACTATCTGTTTTTGCTTTTTTTGCTGTAGTCATTTTTGGGTGGGTGTACAAGACTTGGAGTCTACAAAAACACAAAAATTTAAAAAAATGAAGCAACCGATACAAATCTATCCCTAAATAACTAACACTAAAGAAATGGATATTCTCTAAATCAACAATCTAGGAGGGGGAAATTAAACAATGAAAGCAGTGTCTTGGATTTTACAGGTTGTTGGAAAAGTACTCATTCATTTTACCAGATACTGAAAATAACAAAGAAATCTGAAGCAGAACGCCTGTATTAGCAGATGCAACTGATATAAAATCTGGACGAAGAATGGTCAATAAAGCATTCTTGGTTGTCTATTTTATCTTTCCTAATAAGCTGTAACCAACTTCCTCACTTAACTTTTCAAAACCTGTGAGTCCCACGCCATTCCACATACCTGCAAGAAAGCAGCTGCAATCTGGGTACTCTAACTCAGGGTTTTTCCAGTCGCCTAGCAAGGTGTCAAAAACTTGATGACCCCCCCCAAAGGAAAAAAGTGATAAAGTACAGTAGTCCTCGCCTTACAACAGTTTGCTTAGTGACTGTTTGAAGTGACAATGGCACTTTAAAAAGTGACTTAAGACCATTTTTCACACTATGGCGCATGCCCACCCCTCGCTGCTGCCATGAGGCTGGGCAGCCGGTGAGTAAATGCTGCCTCGTTGGGGCCTGCTGAGGCCAGCAACCAGCTGAGGCAGCTTCAAACACCAGCCCCCCCTCCGCCGCTGCTGCCAGTGCCCCCGCCCCACGAGGCTGGGCAGCCGGTGACTGAATGCTGCCTCGTTGGGGCCTGCTGAGGCCAGCAGCCAGCCGAGGCAGCTTCAAACACCAGGCCGCCCCCTCCTCCGATACGGGCTTTGCTTCGCCGCCATCGCCGCCACCACAATCGCCGCCGCCATTGCCACTGCCCCACAAGGCTGTGCAGCCGGTGACTGAATGCTGCCTCATTGGGGCCTGCTGAGGCCAGCAGCCAGCCGAGGCAGCTTCAAACACCAGGCCACCCCCCCCGCTACGTGCCTTGCTTCACCGCTGTCGCAATCGCCACTGTCATTGCCACCGCCCCACGAGGCTGCTCAGCTGGTGACTGAATGCTACCTCATTGAGGCTTGCTGAGGCCAGCAACCAACCGAGGAAGCTTCAAGAACCAGGCTGCCCCCCCTCCACTACGTGTCTTGCTTCGCCACCATCGCAATCGCTGCCGCCATTGTCACCGCCCCACAAGGCTGGGCAGCAGGTGAGTAAATGCTTCCTCATTGGAGCCTGCTGAGGCCAGTGGCCAGCCGAGGCAGCTTCAGACACCAGGCCGCCCCTCGTCCTCCTCCTCCCCTGCATAGCCAGCCACTGAAACTTACCACTGTCGGCTCGTGCTCGCTCGCTGTCTGCACCAAATACTTCTCCCGCCCAAAGTTGCTGCTTTTATAGCCTCACCCCGCCCAGATCTCTCGGCTATTCCTAGACTCCACATGCGCGGAGAGGGGGAGGGGAGCAGCCTGGCCGGGCGTCCCTCTATCTGTGGCAATGGCAACAGTGCCGACAGAGATGGCTCTGTGTGCCACCTGTGGCACGCATGCCATAGGTTCGCCACCACGGGACTAGATGATTAAATGTATTAAGTGGAATATTTAAAGATTAAATATATTTTTAATTATGGTTAAAAAGAATAAGAGATCTTGGAAACAAATATATATTAGCTTAGGAGGGATATATATTTTAAGTAGTATGTTATTTTTTATGTTTCTTTACTCTTGCTCTCTTTTTTTTACTGTTTTATCTATTCCTTAAGAAATGTAAAAGTGTGAGATGGTTCATATGGAAAAAATAGACTTAAATTTTTAAATGTAATTAATTTTTGAGAAAATCTTAACCAGTAAGAATACTTAGAATTTTGTGGGAGAAACAAATTTAAATAAGGACTGTAACAGGATGTATGATAAGGCAACCAGAATGATTGGATAGAAAAGAAATATTATATTGATGTGATTATTATTTTTAGGAATATTGGGAAAAAATATATATTTAATTGTTATCTATCAAAACAGTAAGAATTGTATTAACTCAATGTTTGCAAAAAAGGATATTTTTGGGAAAAGAGGAAATCAAGTAAAACCATTATGTGGATTATGGATTATAAAAACCAATTGTTAGTGATTGTTTTACAAATGTAAACCCAGACAACACACTGTTCACCAATTATTAAGTGATTTATGTTTAAAAAAATCAATAAAATATATTACAAAAAAAATTAAAATATTAAAAAGCACACCTACAGTACAAGTCCATTGCACAACAAATCTGGATATTTTAATTACAAAGCCGAGAAAGCATATAAAAATCTGTCTACTCACCAGACCTGGTTGTCAGCTATCCCAGAACCGATGCTGTGTCACTTCGCTTCTGAATAAACCAAACATCCTTTCTAGCAGTTGGCTTCGACCTCTTTATTTCTGCTAAGGTGACATTTCTGCCACTCGTTTCCCAGCTGGAAGGACGAGCCCCAAATTCAACTTCCAACACTTTCTTCCAGAAATGTTTTTGACTTATGAACAGAATAGTAGGAATTGTATCTAGATACCATTTTTTACCATTTAAACTATGTCCACTTATATTTCAAAGAACCCATAAATTGAAACTAATTGTCAGGGCTGCCTCTACACAATCCCTAGGAAAGAAAAACCCTTCACTCCATAGGATTAGAGAAAAGGTACTTTTTTCTAGGAATGAGATGATTACAGCTAAGTCAGGCAAGATCTGGAGTAAAACCGTACGAAGCATCAAATTCAAACAAACCCTAGAGCCCACCCCCCTTGTAGCTAGGCAAACAAAGTTCAATCATCGGCCAGAAGACGTTTGGGGAAAGTCTATAAGTTAGGTGCATTGTCTCCCCCTTCTGCATTTAAAGTATTCAAGTGGGCTTGAACAGATGAATTTCCCACCAGATTTTTTACTTGCATAAATTTCTTGTTTGAAGAATAGTTTCAGCCCATCTTAATTTTGTTTTATTTTTTTCTTAACTATGACTAAATAATGCATATAATTTTATATTCCTGAAAATAAAACATGCATTATTCTGGTTTTTATTGTGGTAGTAGGAGAGAAAATGAATGACTTTTTCTTTGCTTTTCTTAATTCAAGTGAGAGTTCAATAAATCAATCTCAAAATAGAGCTGGAAGGGACCTTGGAGGTCTTCTAGGAAGCTGAAGTTCTGTTGACAACACCAGTGTTTAAGCCATTGGTTTGTTTCTAAAATCCTTTGCTCCCTCATTGGATCGTGGCCTTTTGTTGGAAGTATAGATGAAAACACCACTTATGCTCCTTATTCTTTAACTTTCTTCCCTAGCTGTTCATAATCTCTTGTTACTGTTTTCAGATTCATTGTTGTGTCATTGGTCCCCACATGTAGGAGAAGAAAGGGGTAGTAATCTGTGGGGTTGATTATTTTAGTAAGGTACTCAGTTACATCTTTGATTTTTGCTCCAGGGAGACTATATCACTTTTTTTCCCTCGGGGAGTCTGGGATACTATTCTTCCTGTCACAGGAATGCTGGGTTGTGCCTCTTTTTAAAAAAACTATTGATGACTGCTCTTTTATGGATGTCTCCATATTTTCTTCAAGGGGGAGGCTATGAAAACGATTGTTCAGTTCCAGAGGGGCTTCATTTGGAGTGGGCTAGGGTAGATATTAGGGGCTTTGCTCTTGGTTGTTTTCTTCTAAAAGTGACATGTATCCATTGGTCTTGCTCTTTAGGTACATATATAGGGTTATTTTTTTATGGAAGCTGTTTGTTCTCTATTGTGTTTAATTTTGGTGTAGTCTTCTTGTTTAGGTTGGGGATTCTCACTTTGTTCATTGAGTTTCAGAGTGGCTAGAGTTGCTTCTAGACACTTTACTTTTTTTTCTAGTAATTAATGAGATTTACCTTTGATACCTTCTGTGGGCATAAGCTCAAACATTTGGCATATTTTGTAAGTCACTATAATGTCAGTCTCTATGTCTATGATTTTTTTGTTAAAAATTAAAAATTTCTAAAAAATTATTTTCCCTGTTGCAAAGTGTTGGTTTACAATAGTTTACAAAAGTTCTTGACCCTTTGCTCTTTGTCTTGAAAAATTCATCACTCTCCCCTGTTTTAAGTGTCTGTCTCTTTTTCCGTGATTTTTTATTTTTTTCTCTTACATCATTAAGAATTTAAAAAATTCTAAAGAATTAAAATAAGTAAACTGTTTTTTCAAATGTTTAGTTGAAAAAAGAAATTGGAAAATTGAAAAAATATATAAAAAATTGAAAAAAGAATTTTAAAATTGTAGATTTAAAAATTGAAAATGGAATTTAAAATTAAAGAGAAATGAAAAAGTTGAAAAAAGATTAAAAATTGAAAAAAGCAATTGAAAATTTAAAGAAAAAAATTAAAAATTTGACAAAACAAATTTTTAAAAAAACTTCAGAAATTTTTAAAATTTAAGAATTTACAATAGTTCTTGGCCCTTTATGTCAGGCTTTTTTTTCTAGGAGATGCTTAGCTTGTAACCCTCTACACCCTACTTTGAAAGTGTATCCCTTTTCTCTCTGTCCACAAGTGTTATGTACTCTCCTTTTCCTCCCTGCCTTCTTGCCCTTCAGTTGCCTGGCCACTGCTGGGGTTTTCAAGTACGATGTGCTGATCTGGGTGCTTAGCCGCTGCTCAGCTGCTCTGCCATGCTGCTCTCAGATGCTGCTGGTCCATCGCACTGCTCTCTGTCACTGCTCTGGGCACTTTGTTCCTCTGCCACTTAGCTCTGCATAGATGTTGCTCAGGGTCCACCATGCTACTCTCAGCCGCTGGTCTGCTGCCACCTAGCTCCATTTCACCTCTGCTCAGTGGCCTCTGTTTGCACCTCACTGCCTCCACTCAGCTGCCAGGCTGGGTTGCTGGGCCTTCTCTTCGTCTCTCAGCTGAGCTGTGTCGTGATTCCGTGCCAGCCTGTGTTCCCAACAGCTGAGTCTGAGGAATCTGAGGAGGAGGTGGAGGAGGAGGCATTTGAAGGGCCATCAGGGTCAGAGGGAGGCTCTGATGAAGTACAAGACTCACGGTTTGATGAAGAGCCTGGGCCCTCCAGTCGTGTTCCTGATGAAGCTCAGCTGTGTGAGGAGAATGAGTCAGACTCGGACGACTCACACCTGATGGACATGCTAATTGATGCTCGCACACGCTGGCAATTAGCGAGAGTAAATCAGCAGCAGTCAATGCGACAACTCCAGGGAAAAAGGAGAAGGCACTGNACTGCTGTATAAAAAGAGGAGGTGTGGGCGGTGCTGGTTGCTGAAGGCAACCGTTTGCAAAGTACTTCCTGGGATCCTGTTCTGTTCGTCTTGCCTGTGACTACTCTTCTGTTGCTTCATGTTTCATGTGGACTATTTCCTCCATTTGGATGGTGTTTTGCTGCTTTTGGTTTATGGACTATTTGGCAGGTTTGTCACCCATATTAAAAGGGGTTTGTTTTGTTTAAGTCTCCAGCCTATTTTATCAACAGGGGTTTGGTCCTTGTGCCTTTAACAAGGACGGCTATAGGCTGGGATAGAACAGTTTGTCTTCAGCCTAACCCCCTACTATTATGGAGCAGCTACGTGCTGAGAACGCCCAGCTCTCCCAGCAGCCGGCTTTGTTATCTGCCCAAGTTGCTCAGCTATCTGCCCATGTTCCTGCTGCTCCACCACCACCCAGGAGAAAATGCCAAGTGGTGAGGCCGGACAAATTTGATGGAAACCCGGACATGTTTCCTGTTTTCATGGGACAATGCCACCTGTATATCAGTGTGAGAGCAGATGATTTCCCCACTGACCGGGATAAAATGGGGTTTATGATAAGCCTGCTCTCTGGTTCTGCAGCTCGTTGGGGCACACCCCTGCTAGCCCAACCTAGTCCATTGATGGATAACTTTGTGGGGTTTTGTGATTACATGCGGATGATGTATGAGGACCCCATCAAGACCCAGACAGCTACCCAGTGTTTGAAAGCTCTGAGGCAAGGCCGACGCCCCCTGCAGGGCTATATCAGCGAATTTTGGCTGCTTAGCCAGGATTCAGCCTGGAATGAGGCTGCGCTCGTGTACGCTTTCCAGGATGGATTGTTGGAGGAGATGCTGGATGAGCTGGCCCATGTTGATGTTCCCCCGGACCTTAATGGGCTCATTCATCTCTGTCTGCGGATCGACGCCCGGCTGCAGCAGCGAAGGAGTCGCCGTGCCATCCCAGAGACCCGTACGGCCCCCGTTGTGGGTGCGACCCCGGTCCAGAGGGAGGAGCCAATGGAGTTAGGTGCTGCCAGACCTTGTCTATCGGTGGCAGAGATGAACAGCCAATGTTTGGGGGGGGTTGTGTTTTTACTGTGGGAACCCTGGGCATTTGGCCGCTTTCTGCCCCAAGAAGCGACGAGGGGCGTCTGTGACCGAGCCTGTCCCGAGACTGCCATCTGCTCCCCTGTCGGGAAACGGCACACACCCGACCTGAAAGGGCTTTTCGGTCGGGCATCTCGCAACACCGAGCGACACCCTTCAGATGCTGCCCATGGACCCCCAAGGCATCTGATATTGGAGGCGCACCTGATTCTCCCTAGGTTGCCCAAGGGGATTCCCGTCCATGCGTTGATTGACTCTGGGGCCACAACGAACTTTATGGATGCAGCATTTGTGGCTAAATGGGCGATTCCCCAATGGCCGGTGGATCCGCCAATGTTAGTGGAGACCATTGATGGTCGAGTGCTCCTGTCTGGGCCAATTAAGGCCACCATGCAACCGCTATGTATGGCCATCAGTTCACATGAGGAGGCCATCCAGTTCTATATCACATCAGACTTGCATTTCCCCGTGGTCTTGGGACTGGCATGGCTCCAGGCGCATGACCCACAGATTTATTGGTCACAGAACTTGGTCACCTTTCCAAGCTTACAGTGCGTGGACCACACTCGCCACATCTGTGCCGGTCAGGTAGAGGGGCCCATGGGGGTCTCCTTACCCTCTGAATTGGTGGATTATGCTGATGTTTTCAGCAAGACTGAGGCGGATCAATTGCCCCCGCACAGGCCCTATGACTGCCCCATTGACTTAGTCCCTGACGCACCTCTTCCAGTGGGGTGTTTGTATTCCATGTTGGACCCTGAGTTGGCCGCGTTGCGGGACTTTTTGGACAAGAATTTGGCTCGGGGTTTTATTCGGCCCTCGTCCTCGCCAGTGTCTGCACCCGTGCTCTTTGTCAAGAAGAGGTCCGATGAATTGCGGCTTTGCTGTGATTATAGGAAATTAAATGCCATCACGGTGTGCAACCGATACCCACTGCCCCTCATCCCCGAACTCTTGGACCGGCTCCGTGAGGCAAAGATCTTCACAAAACTTTATGAATGACATCTTCCGGGACTTGTTAGATCAGTTTGTCGTGATCTACTTGGATGACATCCTGATCTACTCCCCATCGCGAGAGGTGCACCATCAGCATCTCCGTCAGGTCCTGCAGCAGCTCCGAGAACATCGGCTATATGCCAAACTAGAGAAGTGCCAGTTCTACCAGATGACTATCGAGTTCCTGGGTCACCGCATTTCTCCTGAGGGCATCGCCATGGAGCCGAGTAAGGTCGAGTCTCTGCAGAGTTGGCAACCCCCACGTCGTGTGAAGGATGTCCAGCGACTTCTTGGGTTCGCCAACTATTATCGGACTTTCATCCCCGGGTTTGCTACCATGACAGCCCCCCTTACTCAGCTCCTGCAGAAAAAGACTCGGTTCCAGTGGGATGCTCCAGAACAACGGGCTTTCCAGGCTTTGAAGGAAGCTTTCATGAAGGAGCCCATCCTGAAGCATCCTGACCCGCAACGGCCGTTTGTTGTGGAGGCGGATACCTCCGACATTGCCATTGGGGCGGTGTTACTCCAGGCGACGATGCCTGGCGGTGCCCTCTTCCCTTGCATGTACTATTCACGGAAATTGAATCTGGCGGAGCGCAACTATACCATCTGGGAGAAGGAGCTACTGGCTATTAAAGTGGTGTTCGAGGCCTGGAGGCATCATCCGGAAGGGGCGCGTCATCAAATTGAGGTCTGGATGGACCATAAGAATTTGGAAAGGCTGCAGACCACTCGGAAATTGAACCAATGCCAGATCCGGTGGTCTCTCTTCTTTGCGAGGTTCAATTTCTGGGTGACGTACATACCCAGCGGTCACAATCAAAGAGCGGATGCTCTGTCCAGGAAGCCCGAATATTCCCCAGCAGAAGACAAGCTTCTGCCCAGGACAGTGCTCCCTATCGAGTCTTTTGCTGCGGTGTGGGAGCCGATAAATGTACGGGCTCAGATTCGGGAGGCCCAGCAGCAGGATGGGTGGGTGGCTCAGCGAAAGGAGGAGGTGGGGCCCAATTCCCCATTGACAGTCACGGATGGACTCCTCCACTATCGTGATCGGCTCTATGTTCCGGGAGGGCCGGTCAGGGGACTCATCCTCAGCCAGTGTCACGACAATCCGGCGGCGGGGCATTTTGGCCTGTTCAAGACCCTGAACTTGGTCTCCCGTACCTTCTGGTGGCCCCGAGTCCGACACGACGTTGAGACCTACATCTCCTCTTGTATTTCATGTAGGCAGGCCAAGTCAGTGACGGGGGCCCCACCCGGACTACTGCAGCCCTTGCCGACACCCAAAAGACCCTGGGGGGCTGTGTCCATGGACTTCCTGATGGACTTACCCCCGTCTTCTGGATTCACGACGGTGTTCGTGGTGGTGGACATGCTGACCAAAATGGTGCATTTCATTCCATGCCGTGGCTTGCCATCTGCCTGTGCCACCGGTCGCATGTTCATCCAGCAGGTGTTCCGGCTGCATGGTCTTCCTGATAGGGTCGTGTCCGATAGAGGGGCCAAGTTCACAGCCCGGTTCTGGCAGGGGTTGATGCAGGCGTTGGATGTCAAGATCTGCCTCTCGTCCGCACATCATCCCCAAACTGACGGAGGGACCGAGAAGGTCATCGGAATCCTGGAGCAATATCTGCACTATGTCAATCAGCAGCAGAACAATTGGGTGGACTATCTGGCGGTGGCTGAGTTTTCATTCAATAACTCACAGCACACCTCCACGCAGATGACACCATTCTTAACCAATGTGGGCTATCACCCTCGGTTTTTCCCTCTTTCCCCACTAGACGCACCGGGACCACCAGCGAACGACTACATGGCAGAGTTACAGGCGATCCATTCATTGGTGCAGCGACAGTTGGAGAAGGCCAAGGCTGACTACAAAAGGTTTGCTGATCGGTCGAGGCGGGATATGCCTCCACTAACAGTGGGAGAACGGGTATGGCTGTCCACCAGGAACCTACTGTCAACCCGGCCAGCCAAGAAATTAGACCACTGATATGTAGGACCGTTCCCAATCGAGGCTGTCATCAATCCGGTCGCCTATCGCTTAACTCTGCCACGTTCCCTGCGGGTACATCCGGTCTTTCACTGTTCTCTGTTGGTCCCTGAGCAACCGGCGTGTCCACTCCGCCAAGCCGAACCTCCCCCACTGGAACAACGTGATGGAGACAGTGCTCCTGAGTACGAGGTTGCCAGCATTCGGGACTCCTGTTGGGTGAAAGGCCGCTTCCAGTACCTGATCGAATGGAAAGGCTACGGACCGGAGGAGTTCATCTGGGAGGATGCGACCACCATTCATGCTCCTGCCTTGGTGACCACCTTTCATGACCAATTCCCATCCCGACCACATCCGGATCGGCAGACCCGGGGGAAGGGCCCTGCGGTGCGGGATAGTGTCGTGATTCCATGCCAGCCTGTGTTCCCAACAGCTGAGTCTGAGGAATCTGAGGAGGAGGTGGAGGAGGCATTTGAAGGGCCATCAGGGTCAGAGGGAGGCTCTGATGAAGTATAAGACTCACGGTTTGATGAAGAGCCTGGGCCCTCCAGTCGTGTTCCTGATGAAGCTCAGCTGTGTGAGGAGAATGAGTCAGACTCGGACGACTCACACCTGATGGACATGCTAATTGATGCTCGCACACGCTGGCAATTAGCGAGAGTAAATCAGCAGCAGTCAATGCGACAACTCCAGGGAAAAAGGAGAAGGCACTGNACTGCTGTATAAAAAGAGGAGGTGTGGGCGGTGCTGGTTGCTGAAGGCAACCGTTTGCAAAGTACTTCCTGGGATCCTGTTCTGTTCGTCTTGCCTGTGACTACTCTTCTGTTGCTTCATGTTTCATGTGGACTATTTCCTCCATTTGGATGGTGTTTTGCTGCTTTTGGTTTATGGACTATTTGGCAGGTTTGTCACCTATATTAAAAGGGGTTTGTTATATTTAAGTCTCCAGCCTATTTTATCAACAGGGGTTTGGTCCTTGTGCCTTTAACAAGGACAGCTATAGGCTGGGATAGAACAGGCTGCTGGGCTGCCTCACAGCTGGGTTACCTCTCAACTGTGCTGTCTCTCAGTTGGAACACTGGGCCACCTCGTTAAAGGATTTTTTCCCAAAATTTTAAAAATTCTAGAAGTTTATTTTCATAAACCCCAAAATTTAGAAGATTTTTTTAAAAGAAAATTTAAACTGAAATTTCTATTCTTAGAAGTTAGTCTTCTAGAATAGAGTAACAAAGCTGAAGGGACCTATACTAATTTGGACAAATGCCTGTCCAATCTCCTCTCAAAAACCTCCAGTGATAGGGCACTCACACCTCTAAAGCCAAGCCATTCCACTGGCTAATTGTTTACATTGTCAGGAGTTCTGGGAGTTTTTGGTCTCTTCTGTGGCAATGTTGATGTTGCCCTCTTGATATAGTTTGTAATCCACAGATTAAAATATGACAGATGAATAAAATTTGAAAAGAAAAACAAATTCCCATCTGAAAAAAAAAATAGTATCTTAGCTGAGAGTAAAAAATGAAATGTCAGCTTGTTGTTAGTTTAAAAAAGGTTATATAAAAATATATAGTGTAAGGATTACATAAAGGTATTCCACAAAAATCCACTAAGATATTTAAAATATTTAAAAACTTAAAAATGTTGTAAAAAATATTGCAGTCTCTGATCATTTGTAATCCACAAAAGAGGGTAGAGTGATAACTGCAGCCCAGGGAAATAAAATTTACTATCAAGGTAATAAAGTTTATGGTCTAGGCAGTAAAGCTTTAAAATCCTCCTGTGGTAGTTGTAACAACTTTTTAAAATGACCACTCAGTTTTCTCAGGAACATTCAATATATACAAAAATTTGTATTCAATTCATTCATAGTTATTTAGTTAATAAAGACTGTAACCCTTATAAATATGCAGAGGGAAAAAAGAAAAAAAAAGGAAAAAAAAGCAGCCTTGCAAATAGATCTGTACCTAATTCATTGGGGCGGGGGGGGGAGAACACTCATGCAAATAGATCTGTATCTAATTCATTTTGCAATTATGTCTGTGTAAGTCTGCACTATTAATGGTAAAACGAACTATGCAGTCGATATTGAAGAAAATCAGTACAGTCTATATAGAGAAAATTATCTCCATGCTAAATTGATGGGCTGACTGTTCAGCAAAAACAAAGGAAGATTAGTAGCATGACTTTGTATATCATTATTATAAATGTACTAATTGCCCACATTTTCTACAGATATCACACACAAACACAAACACCAAAGTTAAATGGATAACAGAAGTTACTGCTTTTAATACACATACTAATTTCTGTAGGATTACAACTTTTTTGATCATGTCAAGGTAGATGGACAAGTGACTCTCTTCCTCAGGACAAACTCCTCTACAATCAACATGAAAAATCACACAGTGTGGGTGAGTAAAAGGATGAGGTAACTCCAGGAAATCACCAAGATCTTGCTGATTCCAGTTTACACACTCATTTCTCCAGGCCTGGCCCATCCAGTTAATGAAATTATGTAACTGCTTTAGGCTAGCTCTTCATTTACCTTCTGCAGTTGCCTCTTTATTACAGCGAAGCCCAACAGCTCTTCAGAGTAGCTCATTGTCCTGGCCTGCTGATCTATAAGTATAACTCTGAAGTGGCTTGAAAGTGACACATTGGCTGGATTAGCACAATGCAGTTAATCAGCCAGTTAAAGACCTATTGGCTGCGAGGGTGGGGCCAGCTGTCAAGAAGAACGGGTGTGCTGGACGATTCTCCGGAGCATCTGCCCTCATTTCCGACCGCCTGACAGACCTTTTGAGGTCCCTGGTTCCCTGGAGGGAGACCGGGAACAATAAGGCATCCTGAGGAGTGGTCCTTGATGGCGGTTGGGACTAGCAAACTCGGGCGAAGCTTTGGTAAGTTGAGCGGAGGAAGAAGCCGGCCGTCAATGGCGGCCGCAAAGAAATGACAGCTGTCAGCTGGCCGAAGCATAGCGGTGGCATAGCTGGACGGAGACGTGACAGCTCCAGTTAAATGTAACCTGAGCAGTGATCCTGACAACTGAACAGAAGGGCTCCGGTGTAAGAATGCTCCGGAGGATTCCGAGAGAAACTTGAAGATTTTGAATGCCCACAAGAGGGGAGGAGGGATTTTTCCCTGCTCCTGGAAAAGCAGCGAAAAGGTTGACTTGGGCTTAATAAGTTTGCCTATACAGCGGAAACATTACGCTGGTTGGATTCAAGGAGAAGAGGAATCTCTTTTTTCTTTCTTTACTCCAAGGAAGGAAAGTTTGACTTTGAAAGGCGAGTTTGCTACAAGTCACAGAGTGAAAGTTTGGAAGAAATTAAGGAGGTAGACATTTTGAAATAACATAGTCAGATTGAACATCAGAGAAAAGAGACACCTGCTGGCTGAATTTAGAATAGCCACAAGAGGGGGGAAAAAACAGGGAAAGTGATTGTTGAATGTATCTAGTCTCGCCTGTAAAGGTTAAATAGTCATCTGTGCAGAAACTCTTGATTTTAAGTGAGAACTCTGTTACTCTGGAAAATATTACAAAAACTGTAAATAAGTGGGGAGGCTGGTTTGGAGAATTGAGAAAAATGTCTAGTATCCCCAATCTTACAAGGGTTGGAATAGGGAGGAAACAGACAACACAGACTACATTGTTGGAACCAAGCCCTGCCAGGCAAAGATCGTTAGAAGAAATGGCTCAAAGAGATAGGACGAGTTCATTTAGAGACTTGCAACAAATGTTGCAAGCAATGCAAGAGATAATCTGCAAAAATCATGAAGATTTAAAAAAAGAAATAGGAGAAGTAAAGAATGATACAGGGGAACTTAAGGACAAAATTAGTTCAATGGATGGGAAATTTGAATCTTTCCATCAGCAGATGATGAAAAATGAACACAAATTGTTGGAAATGGAGGAAAGGATGGATAGAGAAGAGCAGAGAGTAGATGAAATGAATGAAAGACTAGTTCAGGCTAACAAAGAATTAGAATCTACAGTGATTTCCCTGGAACTTGAGAAACCTACGGTTTCAAAATGTATGTGAGATGAAAGGTGAAGACCTTCCAGTAATAATGTCAGATATACTAGCGGGGGCCTTGGGGTCCAGCAGAGAAGAGATGACTAGTGAGATAGATGAGACCTATAGAATACATACAAACTATGCAAGACGGCACAATCTTCCCAGAGAAGTACATGTTAAATTTATTAAAAAATCAATTAGAGATGAAATACTATTCCGGGCTAGAGATGATGTTCTGGAGTACCGAGGTAGACAACTGATTATTCTCAAACAAGTACCTAAAAGTGAGAGATTTGAGAAGACCCTACCAACAAATAACTGTCAAGCCCCACCGGGCTTGCCATCCGCTGGCGGGGGTTGGGAAACCGCCCGGGGAAGCCAGCCG
This sequence comes from Protobothrops mucrosquamatus, assembly GCF_001527695.2. Lineage (NCBI taxonomy): Eukaryota > Metazoa > Chordata > Lepidosauria > Squamata > Viperidae > Protobothrops > Protobothrops mucrosquamatus. The sequence continues at coordinate 130,095 of NW_015388764.1, forward strand.
TCGCCGCCAAACGCCCCGCCGAAACGCCGCTGCCGCCCGCCGCCGCCCAGCACGTTCCCGGCATCCCCCCGGCCAGCGCACCTCACCGACGGGGCTCCAGCGACGACCCTCCCCCCTCCTGTCTGCTCTCCGCGGCGTTGCCCAACGAGCCAGGGACGAAACAACCCGGGCCGCCGCAGACGGACGCAGGGGGAGCGCCAGAGGCCCCGTGCGACGGGGCGGAGCCGGACGACGCTGCGCAAGGCCGAGCGTCCATCGAAAGCGCTGGAGAGGCCGAGGAAGCTGGAACTGAGCTGGGCCAGGCCCAGAAAGGCTGCGGTGAGGTAGAAAACGCTGCGGACACCAGGGGGATGGCCGAACGGGCCGCCCCGCACCAGCAGGCCAACACACGCCGCGGTGGAGCTCCGAGGCCCGAGCAGCAGTTGAGACCGGCCTGGGACTTTGGGAGCCAGGGAGCTGCCAGAAAGGAAGGCCGGGTGAGGCAGCGAAGCTTGACTGACTCCGGGGAGGGGCGGGGCTGGACTAATGGGACATTTATAAGCGCGGGGTGGATGCTGGCTTGTGGTTGGGGGCGGGTCGATGGGGCGTGGCACCTCTATTTACAGCACTGGGAGCAATCCACTCCCAGTGCTGACTTTTTTTCAGGTTGAAATAAACTTCCTCTGAATGCACATCGTTCCTGCGTCCTGGCTCTTTTCTCGGACGCCATCGGATGGTGTGACAGTAAGTCAGCACTCTCCCTTATCCTATTGCTCCTTGGCCTTTCCCTTGTTTCGAGGGGATG
>NW_015388765.1:0-3740 GCF_001527695.2 Protobothrops mucrosquamatus
TATTTTTAGTGCTAAATCTACAAGTGAAGTAGACATTCCAGTACTGCAGGATGGAAATAACTGTTTCTCTTCAGTATTTATATTTTGCCATTAAAACAAGCTGAAATTATCCCTTTAAATTATATAACAAACAGCATTGCATTTGAATTTCCTTTATATACTTTGGATAAAGAGACATAAAGCTAAATGAATCCCAAATGAAATAGAGAACTCATTTTTTTTTTATTTGTAAAAATTGCTGCCCTGAACAACATAGTGGCTTAGGGAACCCCAACATAGTGGCTTATGATTTGGCTAACTTTTAGGTAATCATTAGATGAAATATTATACAGCTTTAAGCATAGTTAACTTATATGTCTTCATGTGAAGTGGCTGCATTTAATTAAAAATGTTATGCTGATTATTAAAATATAAATTCGACTTTGATGAATTAAATTGGTTTTTTTTAGTTTTTATTTTTCCTTTTTTCCATTATACAACAAAAATAAAACTGAAAATATACATTTTTTCCCTTAACAAAATTGTGTTATACATCTCATATATATTATTTACAATTTATTTACATCAGTAATCATGTCTTTTTCTTTCTTTGTTCTAGCCCAGCGGGTCTCAACCTGTGGATCGGGACCCCTTTTGGGGTCGAACAACCATTTCACAGGGGTTGCCAAAGTCCTGGAGTTTTTCCTCATAGAATCCTTATGAAACGCAGTCCGGCATTTTTTTTTGTTTTTTTCCCCTTTTTCATGAGCTGTGCTATTCCCTCTTATTCTATTGGCTTTTGAAAGCCAATAGAATAGACTCTATTCAAGAGAGTCTATTCTATTGGCGTTCGAAAGCCAATAGGAATTGTCCAGACTGTCTCTGCCCTGCTGAGCCCACCAAAAGTCCCAGTCGGCAAACGTTGCTGCAAGTTGTCTGCAGCTAAGGCGAGCTTTCTGGAAATTTCCACCCCTCCCTGCTGAGCAACTACTAAATGTAAGGGGCGAAAGGGCCAGGGGTGGGAGGGCCTCCCAGGAGCACCTGGGCCTGCCTGCTGGCGCACCGAATGGGGGGCAACGGCGGGTGCTGGGAGGGTAGCTGGTGCGCGTGGGGCCCGGCCTTCCCCCTGTTTTCTGCTCCACCCCAAATTTGCTTCCCTTCCACTCTCCTTACGCAGCCATCTATGGCCTTAATACAGCCCTCAGTCTGTCTCGCTTTCAACACCCCCTAAAATTCTTCATTCAGGCAGGCTTCCAGAATTCGGCTGGCAGGATGCAGGTAACCCCTCCCCCCTGTCCTGCCACGTCCCACGGCGCCATGCCACTCTGCGTCCCGTGCCTCCGTGTCTCAAGCCTCTGTGGCACAGAACTGCTGGCGTATGCTTGGGCGGAAGATTTTTTCTTTTACAGATGGGGCAGGTGGGCCCAACATTTGCGGGCAAGCAGGACCCCACCCACCAAGCTGCCGCCTCCCCATCGCCCTCCACACCAGCTGGCTCCATCGCCAGACCTCCCAGCTGACGGGCGCAGGAGTTCGGCGCTGCGTCCAGCTGAAGAAGCAGGCGGCTGGAAGGCTACCGCGGCGCCTACCTCCGTGCCTGTCAGCTGGCGACCCCGGGACCTGCGCCTGTCAGCTGGGAGGTCCGGTGACGGAGCCGGCTGGCGTGGAGGGCGGTGGGGAGGTGACGGCTCGGCGGGCGTGGTCCTGCCTGCCCGCGAATGTTGGGCCCATCCACGTCATCTGTAAAAGAAAAAAATCTTCCGCTCAAGCATAACTTTTAAGGATTTTAAGGATCTTTGAGAGGGAGAAAGAAATAGAAAGAGGGAGCTGAGCTGAGCCGGTCCCCACGCCTCCTGGTTGCCCGGCTGCCCTCCGTGCCGTGCCAGAGCCTCCTCCATGCCACCCGGCCCGCCTCCCTCACCGTCGGAGGCTGCCTCGGCCCTCCGGTGCCCGGCGCAGCCTGGGGCTGGCGGGCAGGAGCAGCTCCTTCCTGGCTCGCCGGGCTCCATGTCTCAGAAGTGGCCAGGCGGCGGGGAAGAGGGTGAGGCGGCAGCGATGCCCGCATGTGCGTTGGAGGCCAGCCAGCTGGCCCGGGAGGGGAGAAGCGGCGCCTTCTGAGCGGGAGCTGGTGCTCCGGCCGCGCCCTTCTCATGTGCGATGAATCAGGGAAGGGTTTGGCAGTGAAGGGCTGCGCGGCGTGGAAAGGGGCTCCCGTGACCCCACCGCTGCGATGGCGCTTAGGAGGCTGGAGGGGTGGGCAGGTCCTGGAGGGGCGGCTGGGAGAGGGCAAGAGGTGTCGGGATGAGGATGGAGGGCTCCAGGTTGGCGGGCGCGAGAAGGCGGCCAGTGGCTCCGAGGCACACGGATCCTCCGCACGGCTTCTGAGGCCCCGGAGATGACGCCGCTTGGTTCTCCGCCAGGCTCTCCGCCAGAGCCTCCCCCCTCCCCAGGCAATTGTGCGTAGCTGCTTGTGTGTCCTTGGCAGCGCCTGCAGGCAAGGCTGTGTGCCCAAGCCGAAACACCGTGCTTTTCCTACCGCTTCTCCTCCCGTTGGTCAAAGAGGCAGACGCGATTTCCCTTTCCCTGGTTCTTTTCATCTGCACTGGAAAGGACAATTTGGGCTATTTTATTACCGATACCTGTTGCTTGTTTTATTACTTGTTGCCTTTGCTGCACCAGGGAAAATTGGTTAAAGTGATTTTCAGGAGCTGCAGAATGCCTCCAAGTAAAGCCGCAGCAATTACCCGGCCAATTTTCCCTGCTAGGGCATCTGTGTGTGTCTCCAGACCTTACTGGATTACCATCCCCAACAGCCCTAAAAAGCACTGTGGAAGAGTGAGGAATGCTGGGAGTTGCAGATCATCACCATCTGGGAAAACATGACTCTCCAAAGATCCATCCTTCCTTCCTTCCTTCCTTCCTTCCTTCCTTCCTTCCTTCCTTCCTTCCTTCCTTCTTCAATCTCCTTCCTTCTCCATCTCCTTCCTTTCCCCTTCAATCTTCCTTCCTTCCTTCCATCTCCATCTCCATCCCTTCCCCTTCAATCTCTCTCTCCTTCCTTCCTTCCTTCCTTCCTTCCTTCCTTCCTTCCTTCCTTCCTTCCTTCCTTCCTTCCTTCCTTCCCCCTTCAATCTCCTTCCTTCTCCATCTCCTTCCTTTCCTTTTCAATCTTTCTTCCTTCCCCTTCCCTCCCTCCCAACATTTTTGAGCAAGGAAGATTAAGCGAGCATTGCTATATTGTTTTTGTGATTAATCACTATGCTTTAATTATGTTCAATTCGTAACAATGAAAATACACCCTGCATATCAGATATTTATATTACGATTCATAACAGTAGCAAAATTACAGTTATGAAGTAGCAACGAAAATAATTTTATGGTTGGGGGTCACCACAACATGAGGAACTGTATTAAGGGGTCGCGGCATTAGAAAGGTTGAGAACCACTGTTCTAGACAATCATAACATTTGTTCCATATTTCATAAAATTCTGTTGCCTCCTTGTCTTTTAATTCTAGCGTAAGTTTATTCATTTCCGCGCATTCAAGAATTTTGTATATAATCGGGACTTCCGGTGGCAGGCGATTTCGTCGGTCGCAGCTGTTTGCTGCCTCCCGCCTGTTTTGCGTAAAAGCCGGTTTGACAGCCAGCACCAGCTGTCAAACGGCTTGATACCTTTCCCCTGGGCATAAGGGGATAGGTGAGCTGCCCGGGGTAGGAGTTGAGTTCCCGAGTCGTCCTATATGGACGATGTAGGTGAGA
>NW_015388765.1:5497-31279 GCF_001527695.2 Protobothrops mucrosquamatus
AGGAGATGGATTGTTTAAGTTTAGAGTTTGGAGTTAGAGATATTAATATTTGTTTACTTGTATTTGAATATTAGCCTAGGTTTGGTTTGGGAAGTCCGGGGGGTGGGGGGATGGGATATAACATTGTGTAATATCTGTGATGTATTTCTTTTTTTTTTATGATGAAAACAATAAAATTTTATATTGAAAAAAAAAAAAAGAAAAGAAAAAGAATTTTGTATATAATCATATCGTTTGTAGGTATGTTTTCACCCTTCCAACACTGAGCATATACTATACGGGCAACTGTCAATATATGTATAATGATGTGCTGGAATTGCTTTTTGATCTTTAAATTTATTATACCCAGAAGAAATAGTTCGGGTTTGAATTCAATTTGCACCTTAGTTATCTCTTGTATCCAGTTCCCTATCTGTTCCCAATAGCTCTTTGCTTTAGGGCACAGCCACCACATGTGATAGAATATTCCTTCCTTATTTTTACATTTCCAGCATTCCGGATTCATATTTTTATACATTTTGGCCAATCTCGCCGGTGTTAAATGCCATCTATAGAACATTTTGTATTGATTTTCCCTATATGCAGTTGACAGTGTCAGTTTGCAATTTATGCTCCATAGTCTTTCCCATTCTTCCAGATTTATATTTCGGCCCACATTTCTCGCCCATGCTATCATTGGCCCCTTCACTATTTCTTCCTCTGGATCTACCTCTAATAAATATTTGTAGGTTTTTGTTAAAAAATTTCCTTCCTTAACTGTTAAAATTTTATCCAATTGATGTGGGGTCTGGCTTATTCCGTGCTCTTCCATATCCTTACTATGTTTAGATTGGATCTATAAATATGGCCACCAATCTATGATTATTCCTTGTTCTTCTAATTTTTCTCTTGAGTTAAGGTTTCCTTGGCTATCTAATAGTTCTTTGTATCTAATCATCTTTTTCTTATCTAAGGTGTTAGGGTGAATCATCGCCTCCATTGGTGAAATCCAATTTGGAATTTTCCTATAATGTCTTTTTTTTACTTTTTCCCACATCCGAATCAGTGCATCTCTTATCTGATGTTGATAAAAGTATGTGTGTGTTTTCCTATGTTTCCCCCATAGAAAGGCATGCCAGCCAGCCTGTAAGTCATGCTCCTCAATCATTAAAACTCTTTTATTGTCTAGGTTTATCCAATCTTTGATCCAGAGTAGTCCAGCTGCTTGATAATAAATTTCCCATTTTGGGAGCCCAAGTCCACCTCTACTTCTACTATCTTGTAATATTTTTGTGTTTATCCATGCTTTTTTGTCCGACCAAATGAATTTATTTATTATTTTATCTAATTCTTCAAAAAAAAATTCTCTAATTTTATCGGGACTGTTTGGAACAAATATAATAATCTTGGTAATGTATTCATTTTGATCAACGCAATCCTACCTAATAACGATAATTGTAATTTCCCCCAGGTCTCCAAATCTTTCTTCATTTGTAATATCAATTTTTTATAGTTATCTTCTTTTATTGAGGAGCACCTTGTGGTAAGCCAAATTCCGAAATATTTGATCTTTTTTACAATTTGCAATTCCAGATTCTCTTCTAATTTCCTTTTCTGTTTTTCGGTTAGGTTTTTGACTAACATTTTGGTCTTTTCTCTATTAATTTTTAATCCTGCCACTATTCCATATTTTTTTATTTCTTTCATCAAAATCTTTCCTCTCTCTATTGGTTCCTCAATAAAAAAGACCAAGTCATCCGCAAATGCTTGTGGCTTATACTCTTCTGTCTTAACCAGTACCCCTTTTATCTCCTTATTGGCTCTGATTTGCGTTAGCAGCACTTCTAAGGTCAGAATAAAAAGTAGAGGTGACATTAGGCATCCCTGTCTTACCCCTTTATTTATGTCAAAGCTTTTGGTATTATCTCCATTAATTATCACACTGGCCTTTTGTGTTTTATATATTGCCCTAATCATATTCTCAAATTTCCCTCCAAATTTCATGTCCTCAATCTGTTGGAACATAAATTGCCAACTGAGACTGTCAAATGCTGATGAATTAGATTGTTGATGGAAATGCTATCTATGTAACATTTCTATAAGAAGTATATGCAAGTTAGATAAAGTTAATTATAATGTACGTCTGAATTAAGACAAGTTACTCAAATCAGATTTCAATCCTCTGTACAACTATTAACAGCTAGCTCTTTTTATGAAGCTGTTGTCCCATTTCTACACAATGTTATATGTGGGCTGGGATTTGAGCTGAATTTCCCAACTTGTTTTATGGCACTGATTTTGGGGCCTTTCCAGAATTTAATTGAAGATGCTGTTTCTTTTAGCTTATAAAGCCATACAAGATAAGGACCAAGGATGTTTGTGATATTGTGTTCTCTAATTGATTCTTTGTTCATTCAACTTGCAAGACAATTCTCTGGGCACTCCAACCTCAAGAGGTAAACAATTGGGAGTCTAAAAACATTGTTTTTTATGGCTGCCTAAGCCCACTGAAACATTATCTTCTGAAGATATGTCTAGCCCCTATTTTAGTCAACTTTCAGAAAATTTTCAACNGCCATCTGTTTGGCAATGTGCTGTTTTAATTTTCCACTGCTTTCTAGTAAGTGTTATGAAGAATTATGGTCATATACAAAGAATGAATGAATAAATAAACTCCACAAGGATAGAGCTGATTAAAATCTTTGATCAAGGACAAAGAAAATGACCACAGTCAAATCTTCTCTCTCTTAATTTACTTATTGTATGTGGTTTAGGGAGTCTAAGCATTCTTTGGAAAAGAGGAAAGAGAAAAATTTGGCAGGAAGCAGAGAAAACAAATTTAAGTTGTTTACATTTCAAATCCTAAAATAAGCAGAATCAATGGAATTGTACATGTCTATTACATAAGCAACAGAATAAAGCTGCTGCTATTTACATCCCAGTGTTCAACCTCTACAAACCAAAAATCAATTGGATGACCTTATTGACCTCAGGAATGTAATTGCCTGCCCCCTTTCACTCCTTCACTCCTTTCACTCCCGTATTATAATAAAGGTCAAATGGTTCCAGTCAGACTCTATTGACAGCGTTGTATTTGAGAGACATGAGCAAATTGCAATCCTGCCCTAATGCTTTTTTCTGTAGCAACATTTCATTTAGTTCCATCTAAAAGAGCTAATGTAGTTCCCATCTTCAAAAAAGGGGGGGAAAATGGACCCAGGAAATTACACACCTATCAGCCTGACCTCAATACCTGAGAAGATTCTGGAAAAGATAATCAAACAATGAATCAGCAAACACCTAGAGGCAAACAATGTCATTACTAAAAGCCAACATGGGTTTGTCAAAAACAGATCATGCCAGACAAATCTTATTGCATTCTTTGACCAAGTGACAAAATTAGTGGATCAGAGGAACGCTGTGGATATAATTTACTTGGACTTCAGTAAGGCATTTGATAAAGTAGATCACAACCTACTACTTGACAAGATAGAAAAATGTGGGGTAGACAGCATCACCACCAGATGGATCCGTAGCTGGCTGACCGGCTGTACTCAGTGTGTGGTCCTCAATGGAACTGCATCTACACGGAGGGAAGTGTGTAGTGGGGTACCCCAAGGCTCTGTTCTGGGCCCAGTGCTCTTCAACATCTTCATCAATGATTTGGACGAGGGGATAGATGGGGAACTCATCAAATTTGCAGACGACACCAAGCTGGCAGGAATAGCCAACACTCCAAAAGACAGGCTTAAGATACAGAAGGATCTGGACAGACTTGAACACTGGGCACTATCTAACAAAATGAAATTCAATGGTGAAAAAAGCAAGGTTCTATATTTAGGCAAGAAAAACCAAATGTACAGGTATAGTGTAGGGGGTACCTTGCTCAATAGTAATAACTGTGAGAGGGACCTCGGAGTCCTAGTGGACAATCAGTTAAATATGAGCCAGCAGTATGCGGCAGCTGCCCAAAAGGCCAACACAGTGCTAGGCTGCATTAACAGAGGGATAGAATCAAGATCACGTGAAGTTTAATACCACTTTACAATGTCTTGGTAAGGCCACACTTGGAATACTGCATCCTGTTTTGGTCACCGTGATGTAAAAAAGATGTTGAGACTCTAGAAAGAGTACAGAGAACAGCAACAAAGATGATTAGGGGGCTGGAGGCTAAAGCATATAAGGAACGGTTGCTGGAATTGGGTATGTGTAGTTTAATGAAGAGAAGGACGAGGGGGGACATAATAGCAGTGTTCCAATATCTCAGGGGCTGTCACAAAGAAGAGGGAGTCAAGATATTTTCCAAAGCGCCTGAAGGCAGGGCAACGGATGGAAATTAATCAAGGAGAGAAGCAACTTAGAACTAAGGAGAAATTTCCTGACAGTGAGAACAATTAACCAGTTGAACAATCTGCCTCCAGAAGCGGTGAATGCTCCAACACTGGAAGTTTTTAAGAAGAGACTGGACAGCCATTTGTCCGAAATGATATAGGGTTTCCTGCCTGAGCAGGGAGTTGGACTAGATGACCTCCAAGGTCCCTTCCAACTTTATTATTATTATTATTAACTAGATTTCCTTTTGTAAACCAAACTCACAGGATTATGATCCAAAAAAGTAATATCTCTACTTTAGAAACTTTTTTGGCCAAAGTATTTGAAATCCAAATCATATTTATTCTTGAAAATGATCCATGACTTTTAGAAAAATATACAGTATATGCTACTTGAATTGCCATTTTTTCTTTCCCCCTAAAGCAATCCAACAGAAATTATCCATCATTTTTTTAAAAAATAGCCTGTCATTTTGTCATTTTTCCTTGAGTAATTTTAGTATTTTTCTCAGTTCTAGCCAATTATAAAGAGACCATTTTATTCGAATTCTCCATCAAACACCAATTTTCATAAGAGAAACCTATTAATCCATCCACAAGTCCTTTTTAGAACAGTATGTTATCCTCAATTGTTGGCATAAATATGCAATATCAAATTCTTAGTCTCATGCAAATTTTAAGTTCTAGATGGGGTTTAATGCATAAAATAACTCTATTCCTTTTTTAAGATCCTGCTGAAATAAATTATTAAAATTTTTATAATTCAAATATTTTATGTTCATTTTCTTAGGCAAATTATATTTTAATTTTTTAAAAGAATAATTATTTTTTTCTTTTGAGAAGCAAGTGCTCCATTTCCACATTAAGCATTTGTAATCCATAATCAAACCAAAAATTTAGAAAACTTGATACTTGTTACACCTAGTTCAGTATCATCCCTTTCAATTCCCTGTTAAAATTTTATTTAATCTCATTGATACCTCCAGTTGAATCTCCAGCAATTTCTCTTTACTTTTTTCTAGAAATTCCCTTACCCCTAGAAAGAATTCAATCAAAACCTTTGCTGTTTAAAAATAAAAATTGCACCTTCCAATATATCCCATAAAAATGGAATCTTAATTTTTATTTTCTGTTTTCATCTCTTAATCTACAATAATACCCTTTTTCTTACATAATACTCTAATAAGAATTTCTTTAAGAACAATTGGATTTTTATTTATTAATCTTTAGTCATAAAGATTAAAAGTCATGTATTAAAATGCTGCTGCTAATTTTGATCCCTTGCCTTGACAAAGTGCAACAAAATATCCCTTGGAACATTGTTAATACTCACAAATGTTGTATGTATCTTATATACTTCATCAGTGTTATCTAACATATCTTCCTCATCCCAAACCAAACTATTTTCTAAATAATTTTTCTTTGATATCTTTACCAGAATCCTTTGGGACTGCTCTAAATCTCAAAACAAAAGTGCTTCTTTCTCAATTTCAATATAGTTTAATTATCTTCTAGTTGTCCTTCCAACTCTCTGTCTATAACTTCTACTTAAATTCCAGAATTTCCATTTTGCCATTACGGTAATTTGTTTCAGATTTCCAGACACTTGTTTGTCAGAACTATCCATCTCCTTAACTTTTTCTTTCATCAACTCTTTCATATTTACAAATCTTATATTCATTCCTTTTCCCCATTTTTTTTGACTTCTAAATTTTATTGATTTTCTTTTACATACATATTTTTTTTTCAATCTTTCAATTTAGAATCAAGTGATTCAGTTAATTCCTCAAAATGGTTTGAAGCAAGTATGGTATAATTTATCTTTCTGTGAGATACTCAAGTGTTCCTCTCTTCTTTTCTGCTATTTTTGCCCCTTTTCTGGTTGTTGCTATTATGACATTCTAATCCAAAAATAAATGAAAGTGTTTCAAGCATTGGAAAGGGGGGAAAAAAAGCAAGCTTGCCTTGATACAAACTAGATATCCCTGAACGTGCTGGACCAGTGTAACTCTGGCCAGAGCATATTTAGCTTAAGAACTGTGTTAGAGCATTTAGCATTTAAAGGGTTAACACTGTCTCCTTAAGAGATGGCCTCTGGGTAATGTAGTTCAGCTGTTAGTTAGTCCTATATCTTATCTAGTCAGTGGGAGGAGCTTCAAAGTTTATCACAGGATGTCAGGGCTACATGCCAGTGTATGTAAAAGCCTTTGTGTAAGACAGACACACGGTTTCTGTGCTCCATAAGAATATGGGGTGAAATCTACCGTTAATATTTTACACCACAAGACGGAGAGATTATGACACGTTCATCAGAAGAACTCTTCATGACTGTAAGTTATTGTTTAGAGATTCCTGAAGAATAAATAATCTGAAAATTAGTCCGTCTTTGGAGTTTATCTGTCTGAGAAGAACAGGATTAAAGCAGATCTCTTGTTGGACCAAAACATTGAAGCACCAGGAATGGCATGGTAGTGGAGATTTATGGCCAACCAGTGAAATCTGGGTGGTATAATCTTTTTGGATAAAGAGGACCTCATAAAATTGTTCATTTGCACTCTGGACACTCTGCTCCTCTTGAGTAGGCCGCAGGAATTGAGTTTTTTGCTGTCAGCTTGTGAATTGAGTGGGCTGGGAGTCAAAGAATTTGAATCAAATTTAAGCCATAATGCAGTCTACATGGACACAAAGTTTGCATGAGGACCAAGGTTCTCATTTAAAAAAAAAATACTTTTGGATGTAACTAATTTACAGCTAAAGAGAGATTTTCTGAGTGGTAGAATAAGAAAATTTCACTTGGTGAGTAAATATTGTTTTTGGATGACCAAGGGAAAAAAGTTTTAAAGATTTAAAAACTTTTGGCAAAAAGCTTATCAAGGAATGTATTTAAGATAGTTTAAAATGGCTGGGGGTGAGTGATGGCTTAGTAATTAAAGACACAGAGCTTGTCAGCTGGAAAGATCTGAGCACTGGAAAACAGGATGAGCTCCTGTTACTTGCTCCAGCTCCTGCCAACCCAACAGTTTGAAAGCATGCAAATGCAAGTAGATAAATAGGTACTACTTTGGTGGGAAGGCAGCAGCATTCCATGCACCTTGACTTAGAGTCATGCTGACTACATGACCACGGAAACGTCTTCAGACAATACTGGCTACTTCAGCTAAGAAACAGAGATGAACACTGCCCCCTAGAGTCAGAAACGACTGGACAAAGGAAACCTTTACATTTACCTTTCTAAAATGGATAAAGGAGACAATTATTTTTAAAGATTTTTTTGGGTGAAAGTGTTTTTGAACAAATTAGTGTGCTAGACTGATAAAGACTGAGCCAAGGTCCCCTAATGAGCACTTGAACTTTATCCTAAAACGCTAATGAGTGGCATTTTTCAATCTTGATACTTTTCTGATCTGTAGGTTTTAATTTTCAGGACTTCTTAACAATGCCTGAAAATTTGGGGACTTGAAATCCTCAAATCCTGATTGGAAAAGGCTACACTAGACTCTACTAGCTATAACTTCAATACAGAATACCACCTTCAAAATCATTGTCTGCTTAGTGCTGTGTGTGTGTGCGTGCGCACATGCATGCAATCACCATAATTTTGCCCTCCAAGCTCTGATTATTCCTTATCCTTTTGGAAAGTCTGATCAGCATAAAGACTGAAATAATCAGCAACTTTTGGGAAAGGGCAGAGAACACTTTTTTTTAAACTTTATTATGGGCAATTTTCCATCTCTTTCATTGTAATCACATACAAAAAAAAAAACCCTCCAAGAAAGTGGAAATGAAAAGTACTGTCTGTGGAAAAACCAAGGACAGTGCAAAATCCTCTGTTCCTTTCTTGTCTGACCCCTTGACAGAAGTTGTAAAACTTCACATTCATTCAATGATATAAATTTGGTCCCATCTTTCCAGCTGCTGGTCAGGATTTGAACTGGTAGCAGTGACAACGGCATTTTTGTTTATATATAGAAAGAGGTATGCTTATTAAAAACTGATCTGGGAATAAATAACCATGAATTCATCAGTCAGTGATTAGTTAACAAAAAGCTAATCTTCTATTCCAGCAAAAGTAGGGGTGTCTATTGCTGACTATGCCTTATGCCTTAAGCATAATGAAGGGGCTGCTCCAGATTGTGAGTTGGAAGGAGAGATAAGGCTTCATTTCTAAATTAATTCCATCCAGATCTACCCCATGAAGAGCCTGTTTCATTCTGCTCAACAGTTGGGATGATGCTGACTAATCTGAAAAAAATGGTAAGTGCTTTATGTAACCTTATGTTACACATGGTTATGCAACATTACATTAATTATATTAATATTTTGTTGATAGACCAGTTCAAATTTGTCAGCATCTTTTTACTGGACCAAACCTTATTTTGTTTGGGAAATGGGTTGTTTGAGGGATTTAAAAAAGCTTGCCAGTACAGTTATTCTCTTTTGTTTGGTTGGTTTTTTAGTCAATTTATGAGTGATGCTTAATAAACTTGAAGCATTTGAATGGAACTATCCTCTATTGAGCACTTGATATGCAATAGCATTATACAACTATGCCCAAACTACTGAGCAGGGAGCACTCACTTGTAAAATCATGAATAATTGTCCATATTCAGGCATGCAGGACTTGAGTGTTTATTGAGCAGTAATAGCTTCTGCATATTACACAAAATCTCCAGTGTAAGGTCAGTTTTATGTTGCATGGAAATAATTGTTTAAAAAAGAACTATGACTCATCCATCACCATTGTCTGTCAAATCTAATTATCTTATAGATTTTTAAAATTGGGGTTAGCCTTTTCTAAACTTTCAGTATTATGCAATATCTTGTGAGATTGTTATCTTCTCTGAATCAGCTCAACCACTTAAGAGTTTCCTGTGCTATATTCTCTGAGCTTTTAAAATTCATACCTACCTAACCTTGATATCAGTGATTTATACTTCATTTGTACAGTAAATATCTAAAGTTAGGGAAGAGCAGTGAGGATTTTATTGATTGACAGAGTGATTGATTGATTTACTCTTTGATGTATCATCAGGTCAATGAAGACTCATGACAGTTTATAGAAATCCGTTAAAAACATAATAACCAATTAAATTGATTATGGTAAGCTGACACTATCATTACTAATACATTGTATGGTTGAAGGGTTGAATTGGTTTGTTTTATCACTTTTATTATTAATTATTGTTAATTCTCTACATTCTGTTGTAGACCCCTTGTTTATACTTTACATTTTGTGCCAACTTTCAAAACAAGTTTTATTTTCCTAAAGATAATTTTTATTTTCTGTGCTTCTTTTGAGCTTTTTTGACTACTGTGCATTCATTGGAGATAACTTTTATATATCTAAATATATTATAGAATATATTTCTCTCAACATCATTTTTCAGCAGTGATTCTCACATATGAACTTTGTTCCTCATCCATAGCCTCCTTCACTTCATCATTACATCAAGCATTTGTTATACTTCTTTTAGCTTAAGTTTATTTATGCTGCACTTTGCACTTTTCATGTTAATCCAAACAACATCCACATCATCTTTCCTTATTTCTACTTGTTGTTAATTCAATTTGGAAATTAATCAGTTTTCTAGTAATTTTTCATCCATTCATCCTGCGGTTGTTCACACTATTAATTCTCAACTGAAAAGAATAAAAGGGAGTAGCCAAAATGATTTTGCAGTTCACCAAGAGAAAAAGTTAGCTTGTAGTGAAGTTCATAAGAAGACAAATGAAAAATGTCTTTTGATATATTGGTAACTAACTTTTCTTTCTTCTCACAGTGTAAAAATTATTAAAATTAAATGCAGGAAGATTAATGAACAATGTAATAGACCATTCTTTTTCACATGATTAAATTGGGAAATTGACTGACACTAAATTTGGTGATGGCTAATCATTTTAGAGGCCTTTGAAAGGAATCTGGATACATTTATGTAAGATTATTATGTATAGCTATTAGATTGATTATTATTAATTTCATAGTAATGGGAGACAAAAATATCATTATGTTTCTGTCCATGTTTCTGAGTTTTCTAAATGAATAACAGAATAACAGTGTTGGAGCATTCACAATTTCTGAAGGCAAGTCGTTCCACTGATTAATTGTTCTCATTGTCAGGAAATTTCTCCTCAGTTCTAGGTTGCTTCTCTCCTTGATTAATTTCCATCCATTGCTTCTTGTCCCGCGTACAGGTGCTTTGGAGAATAGCTTGACTCCCTCTTCTTTGTGGCAGCTATTAAAGCACTGCAATCATGTCACCCCTACTCCTTATTTTCATTAAACTAGATATACCTAATTCCAGCAACCATTCTTTATATGTTTTAGCCTCCAGTCCCCTAATCATCTTTGTTGCTCTTCTTGGTACTCTTTCTAAAGTCTGAACATATTTTGTACATCATGACGATCAAAACTGGATGCAGTATTCCAGTATTCCATACCAAACATGATCTTATCAAATGCTGTCATTGTGAAGAGAAAATGGCCATTAGACTGCATTGGCAGAGTCTTTTCTTACATTATTATACCTTCCCATCATCTCACAAAACAAAGTAACTGTATTCTCAGTTAAATCTTCGTTCATCTTAGAAATAAGACTTGAATAAAGACACATAATGTTCCAATTCTGTCTTCCAAATCTCTCTGCATTCTCAATAATCAACACTTACTGCCTAAAGTGTCCATCACGTTTAAACTAATGATTGAACTAACATTATGGTCTTTGAAAACCTCTGTGATGCTATTATATCTTGTAAATAGAAAGCTGCTGGCTGACTAATTAGCAACCATTCTCTCTGCTGATATCAAATAGAAATCAATGGGCTAGAAGTTATTAAGGTCAATTTTGGCAAACACTCTGAGTCAGATTATTGCTATGTCACTGCACATGGCACAATTACTAGATTTTTTTTATTACAACTATAGTAGGTGTATTTAGGGGGAAAAAAACTTTATTTCATATAGAAATATCTGCTTTTATTCTTCTCCTTTCTTACCTTGTTTCTGTTGCCAGACTATCAAATTATTCTTGGTAGAAATTATAATTCCGTGGTTTGCATGGCATGCTGAATTTCATCAGGTTCTATTTTTCCATTTCATGAAAATGCCTGAAAAATGCTCATAAAAAGGAGGGTAGATTACAGAATAAAGGGTAAACCCGAATATAAGTAACTACCAGATTTTGCATTCTTCCAAATGTTGCAGTATAGTACATAATTGTTTAAAGGATATATTAAAGTATTCTTCAAAATAATTTTAAGTAAGCATTTTGTCAAAAAGTATTTGACAAAAATATTATTTACATACATCAAAATATCTCTTCAAATGACTTTTTGTATTTTAAGTAATCACAGATTACTGTAGAATATAACAGATTGGTCCTTAAAACTTGAGAAACTAGCACAAAATAGAATGAGATAGATTCTAGCCAATCTGTACTATATTTCTCGATAGTATGTCCTGTGATATCTTGTTTTAAAAACTGTCAGCTGCACATTTCAGTAACTACTGTGTTTCCCCGAAAGTAAGACCTACACTGAAAATAAGCCCTAGCTTGATTTTTGGGGGTGGGCCTAATATAATCCCTACCACAAAAATAAGCCCTAGTTTTGGGGTGAGGCACACGCCTAAAAATAAAGCTAGGGCAGGGGTGGAGCTTACCATTGCAGCCAGGCGTCCCATGGATCGACACTTGCCTTGCCAGCCCACTTCTTCTGCTGCTGAAGGAACAGCTTCATTCTGCATCTGAGAATAGAACTCTGGCCTGCATTTTGCAGTCAGAGGCCTTTCCGGAAAAGCCTCTGCAGCCAAGAACAGAACTATGGATTCAATCCGTAGCTTGGCTCTCATGTGCAGAGGGCTTTCCAGAAGGCCTCTGACTGCGAAATGCAAGACGGAGCTCCATTCTCAGCTGCAGAATGAAGCTGCTCCTTCGACCACAGAAGGGGGCTGGCTGGGTGCCACTGTCGCGAGGTAGTACAAAAGATCCCCCCTCCCAAATTAAAATCTGGTGCCTGTTTTGGAGGCAAAAAAAGTAAGACCGGGTCTTATTTTGGGGGAAGCACAGTATACAAATCCATTGAGGTATTGTATGTAAAGGTGGCATGAAACCTTTCAGATGGGAATCTGTGGCTATGCGTTCATGAGTGGCAAGGAATGTTGCAGGTCCCGTCCCCTGAGGAGATACATATGGTGGGATCCAGAAGAAGGGCCTTTTCCGTGGTGACTCCCTCCCTCTGGAACATCATCCCTCCTGAAGTCAAACTGGCCCCCACTCATTTTCGGAAGGCCCTGAAGACCTGGTTCTGCCAATGGGCCTGGAGAACCTGAGTGGGAAGGAGCCAAATAAATTGCTGGTATGAATGGGTGTTGTCACCAGTGTGGGGGATGGGGGGGTTAGTAGTTTATTATTTTTATTTTTTATTATTTTTATTTCTTTTATATCATGCCTTTATGTACTGTAAGCTGCTTTGAGTCACCATGTGCGAGTAGGCAGCAATATAACTTTTCTAAATAAATAAATAAAAATATATGTATGGGGGCTAACTACACGTTTTTGTTTTTTTAAAGACTTCTTTCTGAAGACATGCAAATAACTGGAATTAAATTATAAGAGGATGAGATTTCATGTTAACTAATTTCATTTAGGATTATTGTAAAGATTGCAATCAGATCAGCCTAAAGCACATACAGGAATTCTGCCACCTTATTTGAAGGGTTCCATTTTATTCTATTTAAATATTCAAATCAGGAAATGTATTCTGATCAAATGCTTTCAAAGCAATTTCTGCTACAGAAATGGAACTGATGGAACATGGGCAAAAGCATAGATTACTACAACTCCCCTTATACAAGGTTTCCAACTATGTAACTCATACACATTTTTTTAGATTTATGCACCATATTTCCTTCACAGGGAAAGACACTACATCTTCCAACCACACTTCATAATTCTGTAAAGTAGATTGGACTCTGAGACCACAATCAATGAGTTAACATGGTCAAGGTTATAGCTGAACCTGCATTTTCCTGATCCTAGTTCAAACCTTTCAACATTACATCATATTTTACATTTGAATGTGTAATAGTATTGCCCTATTACTATTATAGGACCAATAAAGAATTCTGCTTACTCTTCTAGAGAGAACATTGTTCTTTGTGAGTGCCAGTTAAATTAAAAAGATATGGTCTCTAAACTAATCCTACTGAAATAATTTAGAAAATGTTTTGATGATTTACTTATCAAACTAAATAAAATGCTTATGAACACAAATCTCTACACAAAAAAGTTTAAGGTTAAGTTTTAAGTAATTTATTTTATTAATTATTGTTATGACAAATTTAGTAGGAGCAACCAATAGGTTTTTTTAAGATAAGCAGAAAATTCACACTGATATGAATTCCATCTCATTTCTTATGCCAAAATTTTTGAAGAAAAAGACTGTTCACAAATCCATGGTGTCCCAAAAGTGCTTTTTCAAAAGGCAACGGGACTTTGTTTTTTCCTCGAAGATGTTTTTCTTCTCATCCAAAAAACTTCTTCAGCTCTGACCAAATGGAAGGATTTATATTCCCTGCAGTCATCTGCTCATTAGCATACTTTCTGAGAGTTGTTAAGGCCACTTGAAGGTTTTTCTGTGCCCTCAGGGTCACTCAAATAATGCAAATAGGTGTGGAGATACTGTAGGTGTAGGAGATAGGTGGTGGTGTATCCCTCCCCCTCTGTTGAGAGAGGGCTGTTCAGTCTTAATGTGGATGGCCTCTTTGACCCCTCTTTCAAACCAGTGGTCTTCTCTATCCAAAATATGGACATTGCTGTCTTCAGAAGAGTGGCCTTTGTCTTTCAAATGCAGATGAGCTGCAAATGCTGAAGTAATAGTGTCCACATTTCTCTGTTCAGTATGTGGCAGAACATTCCATGCTAACATCGGTCTTATCAGCCATCTACCGACACACCGTTGATGGCCCATAATCCATAAGATGTCAAGGTCTTCATCGAAATCAATGGACGAACTCCTATACTGTATATATCACATTGCTCAGTTCGTGTCTGGTTTGTGTCCTTGGGGTGGACAAGCTTCTACCTTACTGTATTTTGGGGTTTGAAGTGTATCTGTGTATTGTGTTGGTTGAAAATCCTCCTGAGCTTTTTAGATATTCCTGCAACATATGGAATGACAACATTGCTTCCTATGTTGTTTTCTTCTTTGTCTGTTATGGAGAAGCTCCTGCTGGGTCTAATTTTCGATTTGATAAAGGCCCAGTTGGGATAGTCACGTGTTCTGAGGGCTTCCTTTATATGTTTTAGTTCTTTTTATTTTCCATCTTTGCTGGTAGGCAAACTTTCAGCCCAATGGTGTAGGTCAGGACTTTTCAACCGGTGGTACTTTAGCACCTGGCAGGTGGTACGCAACCCCTAGCCAAGTGTAGCGGGGGAGGAAAAAAGCTAAAGCAGCACTAAGCAGGCCTGAAGGAGACCAGCTGGAGCTGAAGGGTTCGGCAGAAGCCCCAGGATCTGCGCATGTGGCTACATGCTGGTTGGAGCTTCTGGCACACCCAGAAGAGAAAAGGAGAAGGAGGGCAGACAGAGGAAAAGCTATAAAAGGAACAGGTTTTGGCAGGAGAGAGAAAAAAAAACACATGGAAAAAGAGAAGAGAAGAGAAGAGAAGAGAAGAGAAGAGAAGAGAAGAGAAGAGAAGAGAAGAGAAGAGAAGAGAAGAGGCTTTTGTTAGCAAAGTGGTGAGGAGAGAATGAGCAAGCAAGCGAGCAGCCTTTGGTTGGTGTCTCCTGAAGTATATTCTAGATAAGAGAAAGATTAATTAGGAGAAGCAAGCAAGTTCAAACTCCAAAATAGCTCTTTAGGAGAAAGAGAGCTATACTCACATGCTTTATTGTATGTACCTTTAGAAAATTCAATGCTTTCCTTTTGTTTTTGCTAAATAATTCAGCAGGCCTTCTCAGCTGTACCAGGCATCCAATAAGGGCTGAATTAACAGATACCGCCTATTATCATATTTTTTTTAAAAAAACAGATAAAACCAGATTTTAAATTAGCACATGGAGACAGAATAATTTGAGTCATTGATGCGCCACTTAAAATGCCGATTCCATCCTGCTCTTCAGCCGAGGAATCCAAATTAAAACAAGTCATGTGATGCGGCGAGTTTGACACCCCTGGTGTAGCTCATTCCTCACCTCCGCTGAGGGGCTTCCCATTGGTTCTTTGGTTAATTGGTTGGGCTGCCAAGTTGCTTTGATGGTTAGGAAGTTTTTATTTTTAATCAATCTGTCTTCATCATTTAGTCTTCTTCGTGTCTGTACTTCTTTCAGTAAAGAAAGATTTTTTTAAAAAAAAAATGTTGTCCAAACAGATGCTTTTCATGAGCAATATGTGCTTCACAACACGAACTATGCTTTTGAAAAGAAATCTTTTAATTCAAAACTATACTAATCTTTTCAGACTCCGGCTACCCCTGAAGAGACTACAGTAACTTTTCAGTTCCTGTAACCTGCACATAAGATTAGAACCCATATTTTTATGCTGTGCATAGGGAAAGAAAAGCTTCCCTACAGGAGTCTTCAAGCATGTGTGCGTGTGTTAAAGTTTCGGCTGTGAAAACTCATCACGTACCTTTAAAGATCTTGAATAATTGTCAAGGAGCCTGGAGAAGAGGACGGATCCAACCTCTTCAATCAGGCTCTCCGAAGCTAGAAGGGCCAGGAAGTAGTATCCAAGGACCAGCAAGCTTTTCAGATGGACCTTGGACATCGGCACCAAGTAGATTAAGCTGTTCTTATCTCTCTGCCCTCCACTGAGTAACCTTTAGTCTGGATCTGGTGGATCCAACATTTCGCACGTCTCAAGAATTAGAAGGGCTTCTAGTGTGCAATTCTTTGCACAAATTGTATGTACCTTTAGATAATTCAAGGCTTGTAATTTGCTCTTGAGGGGCAATTCATCATTTGTATTATGAGCAGACTGGCTTCTCAGAATCACATTGCCAATAAAGGTTGAGTTCACCGATAACTTTTTACTGTGAAAAATCATCACTTACCTTTTAAGATCTTTAATAATTGTCAAGGAGCCTGGAGAAGAGGGCAGATCCAACTCTTCAGTCAGGCTCTCAGGAGCTAGGAGGGCCATGAAGTGGTACCCAAAGACCAGCAAGCTCCTCAGCTGGACACCGGCACCTAAGAGGAGAAATCAAACATTAAATACTTTTTGCCTCAGATATCAACTCCTTCTAGAATTAGGAGGTGAGGGGCTCTTCAGAGGAGCTCCAGAGCTATGGAGTGCACTCTATACACCCACGCCGGAAGTCCTGAAAAGCCCCTATTTTCCTCAGGATTTAAAGTAAATTAAGCCATTCTCACCTTCCTGCCCTCCATGGTGTAACCATCAGTGGGTGCTGATCAATCCCACGATCACACCCCTGAAGGAACCGAAGCAGTTTGATTATGTTATCGCGTTCCAGGATGCAAGCCAAAGCTTACAGAGAAGAGAAGGTGGGTTTTTTTGTTTATTTCCTTTTTATTATGCCTCACTTTGAGATGCTGTATGAGGTTTATCATTGTCAAATTCCAGACAACAAGAAATTGGAGCAGGCCCTTTGCATCTTGGTCCCCCCCCTCCTCCCCCAGGAACAAAGCAGCAGCTGTTAGTCAATCTGATTTGAAAAAATAATGAGAGGATGCTTTTGAAAATATTTTTAGAAGTATTAAACCATAATACCATAGGAAAGAATGGTAGCACGATTCTGCTGCCACCCATTGAGGAAAAAATACTCTTTAATTTAGAGTCTCTTATCAGAACTTCCCCGAAGATGGGGTGCTGAGTGGCGGGTGGTTTTTCTCTCCCACTGACAAACAGTTGATTTTGCCGCCAAAGCTGGCTCTTTGGTGGCTTTGGTCCCAAGGTTTGGAGGGTCTAACATCATCACCCAAAGTTTTCCAGGAAGCAACACTTTGGGGGGGGGGGGAATATTGTCCAGTGGATCCAGCATGGGAACTTTGGTGAAATAGGAACCTCTCCTTGTTCTCTTAACTAGCTGGTACTAATTGCCTGAAACCAATTGTCTCTTCATATCCCCACTTCCCAGCACTGAGACCTTCCTTCAAAACGTCATCCTTTCCTTCCTGGTGAGGACAGAATTGTTCAGGAAGTCAGCTACTCTGCACAGAGCCAGTGTACTGAGGACTTTCTTTTTTTGAGAGAAAATTTTATATTATATCATACTAGATTGCTAGATATCTCATGCAGAAGATTGGACTGTCCTCCTGTCCCTTTGTGTTTTCCCAAGCTATTCAGATAGTCCTTGACTTTCAATTACAAGTGAGCCCTCCATTTTATGCTCCAGTGGGTGATGAGAATCCAAATGTAGGTATTGAACTATGGCAGGTGTTTGTGTGTGTGTGTGTGTGTGTGTGTGTCTATAAACTTCAGTGTTGAGGCTTCTGTCTTCCTTAACATCTACTTCAGAGTCCAGGAAGGCCAGCTTATTTTCCTTAACATCTTCCCAAGTGAACTTAATGTACCTGTCCACAGAATTGATGTGTTTGGAGAAGGCTTCCAATTCCTGTGTTGGTCTGGGCTGAAGATGCTTCTTGGATGAGAAGCAGATTTGTCTTCAAGGAAAAAACAAAGCCCAGTTGCCTTTTGAAAAAGCAGATTTGGGAAGACCATGACCTGGATGCCTGAGAATCTTCATAGATAAATCCATGGTATATTATGATTGTACTAAGACACAGGCCCCAAGAACCATGCTGTAATGTGGAAACTCTGGAACTTGACCAGAGGTACTTTTCCTAGAATTGCCCTAAAATGAGCTGACAAAACCTGTCACTGCTGTGCATGCTGGACTTTTTTTCTACCCGAGGAATGCTAAGAAAGCAATAGAGCAAAACCAACACAACCAGGGTTGAGATTTGCCCCCACCCCCACCAATATCATAGCCGTTTTGGATCTGTAGACCACTACCTGATAACAATGCTGAAATCCAGTTGCAGAATTTCTGATTGGATTGACACATTTTTCCTGCTTTTAGCCAAAATGGATTTCCCCCTTTTGATGTTATCAGATCTTGTGATATTGTTAGACCAAATCTTGTCAGGTTAGGATTAGTTTGCTACTGCTTCTCTGTATGAAATACAGTGTGTATCCAAGCTCCTGAGGACTTTGCTTAAGGAGTTATCCAGAGCAGGGCTTTTCAACCTTTTCACCCATTGTACCACTTTTAGGATATGGCAATATCCGAGTACCACCAGTCGCCTAGCAAGGTGTCAAAAACTTGATGACCCCCCAAAAAAGGAAAATAGTGATAAAGTACAGGTAGTCCTCGACTTACAACAGTTCGCTTAGTGACTGTTCGAAGTTACAATGGCACTGAAAAAAGTGCCTCCCAAGCCACAACCGAGCAAGACACTTGCCTGCCCGCCCGGCAGCACTCTTCCTCCTGTCTGAGGTTTTCATTGTTGTGAGCATTTCTGTTGAGGATTGGCAGCGGTGATGGAGTGGGGGATGTTTGGTTTTTATTCCCCCCGTCTGCTGGGTGGTTGCAGCAGGTTTTGGTCACTTCACATGAGCCTGGGACACTGTGACCGTCATAAATATGAAACAGTTGCCAAGCATCTGAATGTAAATCACAAGACCCTGGAGAGGCTGCAACATTCCAGCTGATCGGCGCTTCTTCTGGGCTCAGCAGAAGCACCAGGATCAGCACCGAGCTCCAGCTGGAACCTGGCGCTGATCCTGGCGCTTCCACTGAGCCCTGACAGCCCTGCAGCTCCAGCCGTCTCTCGCTCAGGCTTGTGCGGTGCTGCCACTGGTTCAGCTCATTCCCCTCCCCCGCTACCACTTTTCTAGGATGTTCGCGTACCACCTGCCAGGTGCCAATGTACCACAGGTGGTACCCATACCACTGGTTGAAAAGCCCTGATCCAGAGGAAAGGAGCAACAGGACCTGGCTGCAATGTCATGACTTGGAGACATAAATACTCCTAATATATAATACAGTATAATCTTGGTTAATTCTTTCACAAGAATTATTTTTCACATACTTTTCGTGTCTAAAGATCATTTTTTATTGTTTGGTCTAGTCAAGTTTTAGAAGTAGGCCATGATTCAAAATAAATAAGGCTTAGTGTATAAATCATTTGCCCATAGGAACGGAGAAAGTTTTGATCTCATCCCTTGAAAACAAAATCCAAAATTGTTTCCAGAACATAGGTTTCTAGATAAAACAACTTGCTTTTTATTTGACCTTAGAGTATTCCTTTTCCTGTATCACAATGTGGGACTATTTTACTTCTATTGTTTTTCCTTGAATGAGATCAAAGCAATGTTAGAGTTGTGAGGTTTCCAAAAGCAGAATTTGAGATGATTATTAGAAATACAAAGGGAAATTAAGTCCATAATTATAATATTGGTTCCTGACCCAGCAATGGAAGAGAGGCAAGTAGGTATGTCACTGATCATGGCTTTCATTATAAGATGTAATTCTTCATTTCTGAGCATTAAATTTGCTTCCTCCATTGTAAGAAGGAATACTTTGATTATACCTTTTTGAAAAACCTGATCTCCCATGCAGAGGCAGTCAATTTCTTCTTATTTATAGGTCTGCAAAAGGAATGAAGATAATTTATGAAATTACATGCCTTTGTATCTACCAGAAAGTTCACAAAATGACTATACTGAAAAAGTCTAGTTATGCTTTCAATTCAGTTTGCTATTCTTAAGCATAACAAAGATACAGCAAAAATACTTTAATTGAACATCCAGCTCATACATATTCTTCTTGATTTGCTCATTTAATACAGAATTGTCAAAAGGTAAAATGCATTTCGGAGTAAAAGAGTTTCCTTTTGGCTGTTCAAAAAAACAAAAAACCCCAGCAAGCCTATTTTTTTCTCCCTTCACTTTTTTGTGGATAAATATCTTAAGGCTGGTTTGAAATATCTATGCCATTTTTTTCTGAATCATTTATAGAGAACTCTGCAAGGAAACATTATCCATTCAGTTCCTACTGTTTCCGAGTATTGAAACTACACAACTCCGATAATTTTAATAAGATGGATGAATCAAATGCCTAAGTTTATGGAGATGTAAAAAGTATTTACATTTTCTGCCAAAAGATAATAATATTAGAAGTAGCAAATCCAACATTCATTATTTCTTTCTTTAGTATGCAAAATTTATAAATGTTAACTTCGAGCTGAATGGTGTATTATAGGGATTTATGATATGAGTTAATGAACTCTTCTGTTTTGATTTCTCCTCCTATATTTTCAGCAAAAAAAAAAATGCTCTGGAGGTCTCTTCTCTCCTTTCAGTATACTGGAATAAAATAGCATTTCAAGCGTTAGGGAATCTAAGAAATGTAACTTTCCATTCTACTGAAAATGCTCGTAATAGGCATTGGAGGCACAGAGACATTATCTTCCTGCTGATACTGTTATTGCTAAGGACATAAGAATGAACAGATACAAGAATAATAGAACTCACAGACAAGGAAAAATTCATTCAGCCTTTCATCAGATGTCATTCAGAATACGATGTCCAGAGTGGCCTTTGAATTATTCAGACATTATATTTGCCACAGAACAGAGAGATTACATCCCATAGGGCAGGGGTCCTCAACCTTAAAGTCTTAAAGTGGCCAAGGTTGAAGACCCCTGTCATAGAGTTATGATGCATATGCTATTTTTACCTATCCACTCATGGTTCTCTCTAATAAAGGAACTAATGTCATACAAGTGACAGAAGAATGCAGAAGAATGTCCTATTAGAATTGTATGTGTATTGCAAGTTAAACATCACTGAATTCAGTGGAATATAATTCTATGTAACTATATAGATTACTTCAGTCATGTCTTATAAACATATTGGGCAGTGAGGGCGAAGGTTCATTTTCCGAGCTTGTGGGTTAATTTCTGAACGTTTCGTTACCAGGCGAGGTCACATCTTCAGCGGAATTTAGGGAATGCCAGTGTTGGTGTCCTTCTGCTTGTAAGGGCTTGGTGTGGTCATTGAAGAGGTCATGCCATGTGACCATCATCTCAGGTGAGGGTCACATCAGATGAGGGTCTTGTGATCGGTCTTGTTATGGGTGAGGTGGGGATCATGTCAGGTGAGAGTTTTGTGAATAGACAGTAGGCTTAATATATATATATAGTTTAAATAACTATGATAGTTATATAACATATATAGTTGTATAATGTTTTCTATAGAGTAATCAGTTAACTATATATAGAATTGTAACTGTTTACTGTTGTAAGAACATATTATGCTCTATATTTTATTTTTTCTGTTCTTGGTTTCATTTACTTTTTAAGCACTTGTTTGTTTGTTTTTTAAAAATGTACGTATCTCTGTGTTTTGTTCCTTTTGTTTTTCTATTTCATAGAATCATAGAACTGGAAGAGAACTTTGGAAGGAAAAAAACACTTTCTTTAGTACCAATCATGTTATTCTCTATTATCATTGCATTAAAAAAATCTTTCATCAGTCTTAATCTCCCAAATGTGCTAGTCTCCAATAACTCATATTTTTCCAGCCACATGGGATCACAACAGCCATGCTTTAGATACCTTGGGAAAACCAATTCAGGAAAGGGTAGTATAAAACTTTATGATATTTCGCTATGCCCTTTTAAAAATATCTCTAGCAACAGAATACATTTTTTTTAAAAAAAGTTGAACGAACAATAGACAGAGTTACATAAAAAATAGCTTTTTTCCTCACACATCTAGAATTAAATAGCCTATTTATATCTGATGTCCACATTTAATTGTGTTGTAATATTTTAGTGAACATTATTCAGTGGCAAAGGGGCACTGACACAAGTGAACCAATTTAGTCATGGAAACAATATTAACCTTTGCTGCAATGTAATGTGAGTCTTATAATAATGACTATAATTCACAATTATGGCATTTAAAAATATCACTTGCCTGGTAGGTTTTAGGACTTTTGTTAATCTAAATTCCAGATTGAAACTGAAAGAAGCCAGAATGAATTAAAAAGTAATCCTACAGCAAGCTCTGTTAGAAATAATCACTGTAGAATTCAGTGGGACGTGTTCCAGAAAAAACATCATAAAAGTGCAGCTATAAATGTTTAAAATCTCTAATGTCAATAATGTACATCCAAACATTTTTCAATGACAATATTTCCTATTCTGGCTATAGTTGTATCCGTAACATATTTTTGGGTTATAATGGTAGTACTGAATAATATAATAAAATGTAATTAATGTTTGTAATTAGTCATAAGTATGTGGAATGAAAATTATTCCTTTTTGACTTCCCTGGAAATTTATTTTATTTTTTATTCCCATTGTGGTCATGACAAGTTTTTAGATAAACACACAGTAGAAAAGGGGTCTTATTCCCAGGAGTGCAGGCTGTGAGAAATATTGCACAATATTGGAGTGTAGAATGGGTTTTGATAATGACACTCATGAATATTTCTTTGGAAAAAAATACTTTAAAAATAGATGATAATACATGTTATTGGAAACCTTTACTAGAAGCAATATAGTAACTTTAAATACATTTTTATATAAAGTTTATTTTAAGTATTTTTCCTGATTTCAAATTGAATTTGGTCTTCCTAATTCACAACAATATTTTCAAATTAAGCATGTTTTAACAGCTCACTACAGACCAGGTGCTTTGGCTGTTTCATAAGCACCTGAGATACTCTCTTGATGAGATCCATGATAGAAAATAAACTCACAACCGATCTTTATCAAAACTTTTTAAAAAATTATGAGGTAAATGCTATCAAGATACAAGATAGTCCTTGACACAACTGAGCCCAAAACATACAACAGAGCAGTGTGGGTTTACTTGGGATATCTTCCAACATTTTACTGAATCAAGTGGTTTCAGATACTTAATGAAGACAATCAAGTACAGGGGCTGAAGACTATTTTTGTAGTCATTGTCCCAAGAATAATTAACAGTCATGTTTTTGTGACATATGTCGCTATTACATCACATTTAAAAGAGCTAAGTAACTTTGGAAACTTTATAATGAAACATAGATACTGTCTCAATAATGAAATCTCACAATTAAATTTGGGAAATGGGTGATTTCTAACTATATTAACATGAAAAAAGATCCTTTTGAGTGCCATTTGCAGTAGCAGCACAATAAATTCTTTCCCAGCCTCCATTTATGCTGGGAGCCCACCTTTTATCCTTCACAATATTATGCACTAGTCGTCCTCGACGTACAACCACAACTGAATCCAGAATTTCTGTTGCTAAATGAGGCTTTTAAGTGAGTTTTCCACCATTTTATGATCTTTCTTGACATAGTTGTTAAGTGAAT
Source organism: Protobothrops mucrosquamatus (assembly GCF_001527695.2). Lineage (NCBI taxonomy): Eukaryota > Metazoa > Chordata > Lepidosauria > Squamata > Viperidae > Protobothrops > Protobothrops mucrosquamatus. The sequence continues at coordinate 29,140 of NW_015388765.1, forward strand.
CACTGCAGTTGTTAAATTAGTTACTTGGTTGTTAAGTGAATCTGGCTGCCCCATTGACCTTGTTTGTCAGTAGGTTGCAAAAGGTGATCACATGACCCCAGGTTATTGCAACAGTCATAAATATATGCCAGTTGCCAAGGATCTAAATTTGGATTATGTGAACACAGGGATGCTACAAAGATCATGAGTATGAAAAACTAACATAAATCACTTTTTTCAATGCTGTTGTAACTTTGAACGATTACTAAATGAGTGGTTGTATATCAAGGATCACTTGTACATCAAACATGGACTAATATGTTTTATATTTTAAATCTTATTTCTTCGATTTAATGTTGTTATTGAATAACAAAACTCTTGTTTTTATTTTGCATTCTTCTAAAAATAAAGGATAAAGTAAAAATGTTTACTTTTATTAGTGACTTTACTTATACTCAAACTTATACTGTCCATGCTAGAGATTTGAGGCAGTTTATAAAATAATAAACAGCAAGTTAGCCTCTTTCCCCATTATTATTCTTTTATTTTATTTGTATGCAATTCTTCTGCTAAGTAGCCTCTTTTTTCCCACAAGATTTTACTGACTACTAAACGTCTTGTAAGCCAAAGAAGTGACTGAAAATTATCTCAGTTTAATAGAACTGTTGACAAGTAGTGTGGTGCCTAGAGGCGTAGGTTTCACTTCACAATCAGGAGGCTGTGACTTTGATCCTAGGTAGTGGCAGATATTTCTCTCTCTGGGCGCAATGAGTAATTGCTGTGCTGTGACTTCTGCATAGGCATCAGGAAGGGCATTCAGCCAGTAAATGCTCAGCTTCATTCAGTTGGCCTGCCTCCACCCCAATGCAAGGGATTACATGGTTATTAAAAGAAAAACAAATAGAACTGTTGACTGTTTCGTGTACTATATCAGAGTTCAGACAGACAATAAAAACAAGAAAGGACAAATTATTTGTTTTAACAGTGTTCATATTAGTTGAATCAATGTCTAAATTGCTCTATGTGTAAGACTATGAAACGTCTACCTATTTATGTGCAGAGAAATTAGGTTGTCAACTTCTCGGAATTTTTACAGAGATACATGAATTCTCCATTTGTAGTGAAAAAGCCTAATGAGACAGCTGTCCCCATTAGTCTAGGATTTATCTTTATTGAAAGAATGAAACATGAACAATTGAACATTAATATATACTTCATGGCCTAAGCAAAGCAACTTCAAATTCCAGCTATAAGAATTTCCTTGAAAAATCACTTATTGATTGAAAGAATTTCTAAAGCAAATTCCTCCATTAAGTTAAATGACAACTACAAAATAGGCAGGCCACAACAGGAAAGGTCAGAATTTCATGAGCAGAATTCATGAGCAGGAATCACATACCAGAGCAGGAAATCAGATGGTTCTTCCCAATGAAGAAACATGAGTCAGAACTGCCTCTTAACTCAGGCTGCAGCCAGCTATCTTTAATTAAAATAGATTCTATCTTTGTTTGGCAAGAAGCCTCACTGAGTCCATATTTGTCATGCTCTCCACTCAATTTGCTGAATCCAAGAGCTTGGAGGCTGTGTCTCATCATCCGACTGGTCCAGTTCTTTTCACAGTGCCTGTGTTTGATTAGCCTCGGGTGATTCAGGGCTTGGTGTCTCTTGAGGCTGACGTTACATATGTTCAGCTGAAGCAGCTTCTTCAGAGTCTGAGTCTGCGTCTAGGGCTACGACACTCTCTTTAGTACATTATTTTTATTTCCAGTCACTTTTTAAAAAAATAAATCATTAAAGTGCATTTTTGAAATATATATTTTCATAAACGACATGTCATTTTTCTATATTTATTCTGTAGGATTATTTGTAAATTTATTTGTACAGAATTTTACCTTTGTCAGATGTACTGAAATACATTATATTTTTATTTTATATTAGTCATAAATATCTGAAAAAGAATCTAGATCTAAGCATGATGTCATGTGTCTGATTAACGAAACACTTAAAAGGACTTTCAGGCATATTTTTTCCTAAAAGCATTTATTAAGGTTACAGAGACGTCAGTACGGCATGGTGGAAATGCTTAGATCTGGATTCTTTTCCGTTACACATACATTCTAAGCATTTTTCCCCGCCCCTATTTTGGGGTCATGGTTCACAT
>NW_015388765.1:31601-32691 GCF_001527695.2 Protobothrops mucrosquamatus
CGTTACACATACATTCTAAGCATTTTTCCCCGCCCCTATTTTGGGGTCATGGTTCACATCTTCCAATTAACTTGGAAGATGTGATTTACTTCCGGTTTCTTTTTCCCGGGCTTTCACTGTTGCCTGATTTAACTATAAAAATACCAGACAGTTCTGCATATTGTCAAAGCAAGAATATACAGTATTTGCACCGTTGACAGTGACCCACTTTATATAAACAACTAGCTGTACCCGGCCATGCGTTGCTGTGGCTCAGTCTGGTTAAATGGAAAAGAAAGAAAAGAGAAAGTGCACGTTTCTAATATGTTTAATTTCACAATGCTTGTGGGTATACAATATTTTTTGTTGTTCCATTGTCTGTGCATCAATTCCAACGCAATGTCACATGAAATAATTACATCAAAATGAAAATAAATCGAAATCTATGAAAATTCAATTTAACAATGCAATCGGAAACATTGAAATGGAATCGTAAAATTGGAAATTTGGAAATCGTAAATGGATCGTAAATCGGAAACATTGAAATGGAATGGTAAAATCATAGCGTGTGTTGCTTTTACGTCCAACAGATGGCGCTGTTTTTTTAAAAAAGCATGTTTTTACCTGTCACAGGTGTGACATCTATATAATAGTAGGTATATAAAAACATGTGCGTATTCGAATGCAACGTTGTGTCAAAATTTCAAAGCAATCGGTGAAGAACTTTCGGAGATTTAAGATTTTGAACAAACGAACATTTACATTTTTATTTATGTAGATGGTACTTAATATATGCATAGAAACTCACTCATCATCAAAATTCATTTTCAGAATAAGCCAGGTACTTAAGGAGAGGAGAAGTAGGGGGGGGAAGATTGCTTTTTTTTCCCTTACCAGTACCATCTGCTATATATCTCCATACTCTCATCTGCCAACTATCTTTGCTTCCCCTGTACATTATCTTTTGCTCTTTAATCTTGCTCTCTCTTTTGAGGATCACATCACCTGCAGCCAACCTTGACTGTCTCCTTCTGCTCAAGTCATTAAGTCTTCTTTGATATATTTTTGTGATTCTATCCTGATTCATTGCCTTTATATAAACATAACAGTG
>NW_015388765.1:34968-43307 GCF_001527695.2 Protobothrops mucrosquamatus
AACTAATTAGTCAGCCAAACTTGTGGTTTATGTGACCCTGAAACATAGTGAAAGGTTCTCTGGGCACAGCGTGATTGAATCTTCCTTTTTAATATCTTTGCTCTACAAAGTGAAAGAAACAGGTATTGTATTATGAACTTTCTCCATGAGAACAAATGTAAACTGATGATTGATACAGAAGCTACTATTAAACTGAATTCGAATATATTTTTTACATTTGTTTTTCTCAAAGTAAAAATAAAAATTTTAATTGGCTTTTTATTAGAAGGTCAGATCCTGAAGTTGAAACTTTGGCCACCTAATGAGAAGGAAGGACTCACTGGAGAAAAGCCTAATGCTGGGAAAGATTGAGGGCAATAGAAGAAGGGGACGACAGGGAATGAGGAGTCACTGAAGCAGTAGTCGTGAGCTTAAATGGACTCCAGAAGCTGGAAAAAGGAGGGACCGAAACATTGAAAGGTCCATCTTAAGTATCGTTTAATATTAGAAATAATAATGGATTGATTTCTTTGATAAAGATAGCATTTAAATATAATTTTATTATAAATATATCATTTAAATATAATTTTAAAAAATTATTTCAACATTCTGGCTTCCTTATACTCTCCAGTTTATGGATCAATATTTTCATTAAATAAATATGAAGCAATGAAATCACTTTGACACAGAATGCAGAAAGAAAATGAATGGCAGAGGGATTATGCTCCCAGACCTCCCCAAATCTTTAAAAAGTTTTATTAAAGATACTCAGTGAAATATTTCTGAAAATTGGCTGTGCTGTAAAACACTATGAAGCAGTATATAAGTCTATGTACTATTTCTATAGCTATATTTGTGGGTGCTCTCATTAGTATGTGGGTGAAAGGTAGCCATACACTCCAATGTAAAGAAGTATTACTTCCTCTTGACCAGCAAAATATCAACAAGTACCACATCTAAGAATAAACGTGGCCAAAAAAAGGGTGCATGTATGAAAGTTCTTTACAAAATCATTTGCTTCTTATTGACATTATAATACCTATTTTATCTAAGTACAGGGAATTATCCCATAGATCAAGTCAAGCACATAAGAGAGCATTGATTGATGGGGATTAGTGTTTCATATCATTTGGAAAATAATTTGGCCTGCATTATGAAAGGACAATACAGTTAACATTTGGATGTAATATTATAATCACTGTAAATCTTTCGTATGTTTCCCAAGAGATGTCAGCCCAGTGCTGGGAATCCATTAAAATCTTATGCTTTTCCTGCAGTTTGTTACAGAATACTGTTATGCTAGCACTGTTAAAACAAAAGGGATTCTAGTAGTCCATTACTGATTTAAGTGAGTTCCATTTAATTTTGAAAAGTGTACTTTTACATCGTACAGAAATCAGCCCAAACTAACATAGTGAATCATGTCATTTTTATGATGCACAAACACAGGAAAGAATATGCAAGATGATAACCATATAATAAATAATAATAAATCAAGAAAGTAGCCAGCTTTCTTGATCAACTTTTTATGTTCTGCTTATTGCTTATGCCTGACCATTCAGTTAACTCATAGTCACCTACAGCAATTGACTAGCAATGGTTAGACTTTCAGAACTAGATGAAGATGCCAAGAGTTGAACTTTAGCCTTATAATATCAAAAGAAATATGAAAAGGGTTATTTTCAAAGAAAAAAAGTTCCTTCCCTCCCTAAATGTACAATATATGGAAATATATTGACAGATGCCTAGACATTCCAAAATCCAGAAATCCACAATACACTATTTTCAACAAAATACTAAACATGTTCTAGAATTGTCCTGTGTAGGATTTCTAATAGTCTCACATCATCTATCTGTCATGGTTCCAATAGATGAAACCAGTAAAAGAACTTCAAGGCAAGAATTCTTCCTTAAAGAACACTTTATTAGGAAACAAAGTATCGGCACTTACATAGTTGAACTCAAGAATGAGATTCCCCCCTCCCAGATATAAAGTAACAAATTGCAATTCCCACCCCACAAAAGCTGTCATAAATCATGTTGCCCAATTAGCACAAAACACTGGCTTTTCTTTCCGGCCCCTCAGCCCGCCAAAACCGTATCAGGACACGTCCTTGAGTTTCCACACTTCTACATTGTTATGGCTAGCTAAACTCTCAGGCATTTACCCCATCCCCACTTCTACATCTGAACTCTAAAAGAATAGAAAAGGCACGTTAAAAGCAAAAGTAAAAAATGGCTGCTGGTTGTCAGAGCGTTGACATCATCAAGTAAGTAGAGATTCTGCCAATGACCTATGCAGAACACAACCCAATTTCAGCCACGTGGTTCCAAGAAGAAAAATTACCTTTTAAATAAAAGATCAATGGCAGACAAAAAAAACCCCTATTACAGAAATATAAAGAATATTTTCTTAAAATAAATATCGCTCCAGGGATGTCAGAAACAACCATATGGGATACAGCTAAAGCCTGTATGAAAAACATTCTCATATAGTTTGCCACAACTTTAAAACAACTATATGAAACATATATTCCATTTGGAAGAAAATCAATACAAGAATTAGAGCAAATTCATAGAATTAATCAATAACAACAGATATTGAGAGAATTGAACAAAGTTAATCATTAATTAGATTTAGTAGAAACAGAAATTTCTACACACTAGAAAAATTGTTGGTGTATTGAATTAGAAAAGAGAAGGAAAGAAGGATGATAGTAGGCAATAAAGAAAGGGAGTATATTTTTATACAAAAGTTCAGAAATTAAAGGAATTCCTGCCTGAGCAGGGGGTTGGACTAGATGACCTCCAAGGTCCCTTCCAACTTTACTATTATTATTATTAAATATTGATAAAGGAAGCCTGAAAAGTTATATTGGTGACTTAGAGTTTAAAGACTTTATCAAATAGTATATACAATATTAAATAAACTCATAACAATTCAAGATTTTTTTAAAAAAAATTGAGAGGGCACCAGATCCAAATTGTTGGAAACATTGCTAAGAAAAATGAGTGAAGTTAAAGAGCCAAAATAATACAAAAGACATGGGAGGTAAAATTCATAACTTTAATTTACAAAGAAAGGAAATGATCTGGAAAAGCCTCTGTAATATAGACCGATTTCTATATTGAACGTTGGTTGTAAGATATTCAATATATTGTTAGTGAATATTTGAAGAAGTGCATTATTGAAATAATACTTACAGATCAAACATGTTACATTCCCAAGAGGAAGATGAAGGACAATAGTAGATTTAGAATAAATGTATTAGAATGCACGAATAATAAAAAAATGAAGGGGGCAGTAATGTTCCTAAATGGGTAAAAAGCCTTGGATAATTTGGATTTTCTTATTAGCTGTTTTTTTAAAAAAAAAATGAATGCAGGAGATGAATTTTAAAGCTGGGTGAGGAGTATTACATCAACTGCAAACAGCAAAGAGTACAACAAATGAAATACAGTCCACTAGTTTTCCAATTAATAAAGGGAAGTTTCTCCCTGTTTTCCTTTATTATGTGTAATCACTTTTAAAGTTTTGGAAGACAAGATTTGGAAGGACAAAAAAATAATTTAGATCAAAGTTCGGGGAGAGGAATACAGAAAGTGGCTGCAGTGCTTGCTTGTAAATATCTCCTATAACCAGAAAATAAAACTAAAATAGTAAAATGAAGGTTGCCTTTATGACTGGCTATGATATCCCTGGCTATCATTATGTGAGTGCCCAAACTGCAACCCAAAACCCACTTATTTATCACCGGGTGCCAGGTGGGTGTGGCCCACTGGATGGGTGTGGCTGTGGTGATCATGGCAGATTGGGTGGGTGTGGCCAAGGTGGGCGTGATCACCTCAATGTTGCTCGTGGGGAGGGATGCCTGTGGGGGCTGGGCAGGATTGGGGGAGATCCAGGGGGGTCTCTGGCAGGTGGGGCAGTGGGAAGGAGGCTCGTCCTGCGGGGTGAGGTGAGGCAAGACGAGGCAGGGCAGGGTGGGGATGCCATTGTCACAGGGCAAGGTGAGGTAGGGGCTGGGGCGGCTGCTGCCTGACACCATCAACCCCTGCACACAGAGGCCAGTGAGCGCATGGGTGCTGGGATGCATCCAGCCATGTGGGACCTTGGTGAGATAGTGGGCGGCTGGTTGAAGAGGGATGGTTGCCATCTCTGAGGCATGGTGCGCGTGCCCACAGAGAGGGCTCTGAGTGCCGCCTCTGGCATGCGTGCCATAGGTTCACCACCACTGGGCTAAGCCTTATGACTACACCTGCATATTGCTTTCTATTTTCAGTGCAGTGTTTGGAAGGACTGGAATAACTTATTCCAGTTTGACCTCTCACATTTCCAATAGATCAAGTCACAGATCTTGGTAGCTATTGATTCTCATTTACATTATAATAAATAAAATTAGATAATTAATTGTTTTCCATCTGCTTCTTATTAAAAAAATTGACAGGATTAGCTTTCTCTCTCCCCCCCCCCCCACCATTCCTTTCCCAGAGGATATTCTTGTGACTGTCAGACCTGCCCTAGGAGGGTCCCTAAGAAAGAAAAAGGCTCGACTCCAGTTTGTTGAAGTGATAGGTTCTTTTACTAAAGATTGCTGGCTGCAATAAAGGCAGACTAGAACTAAAGTTCCTGCGCAAAAGGTTACAAACGTTTCCCCTTCATCTCAGCCTTCCCCCCTTGACCAGTTCATCTTCAGCCAATGGAGAGCTGTCTAGGTATTTTGAAAACCACTGGGATGTTTGGAACAATCCACATTCCATTCTCAAGTTTCATGGCTTTGAAGAGTGGCACAGGCTGGTTTCTTATGTCCCAGTGTCTGTCAAGCTGCCACCCCCTCCATTTTCCCCACCTATGCCACATATATGGTTATTGCCCACTTGCTCTTCCCCCCTCACCCCAAAGCTGATAGCAGGATGCCGGTGAGGCACCAAGCTGAAGATGGCAGAGCTGACAATGACTTATTTACAAAGACAGATTTGAGACTGCAGGCGGACTGAGAATTCATCTTCCCTTTGCTTCTGTAATGGCTATTTAAATAGAGTAGTTGCTCAGTTTGGCAGCAATGATACAAATAAACGAGTGCACTTGTTATTATTATTTTTCTGGCCACCCAGGACATTGAGTGCTTTCTTAAATTCAAAAAAGAATAATTGCTCACCTTCCCTCTGTTTTAGTAAATGTTTTAATTCATTTTTAAAGGTAAAGTAGTGGGAAAGTTTCTGTAAGAAATAATTTCCACTTAAATTAATAGTGATATAACTGGCTGACCATCAGAGTACCTTAGGCCTTCAATTACATTTAATTATCTAGGGATTCTGCTGTGATGTTATAACTCTATTCATCGGAGCCCTATGGGCAGCATTTAGTTAGGTCAGATTCTTTGACCCAGTTTTCTTCTGTACTCATGTCAGCTAGAATTTGTGTGACACAGTTCTGCCTTCCTACTTAGACAAAGGGTAATGCAGCTGCCAAAAAAGCCAACTCAGTGCTGGGCTGCATTAACAGAGGGATAGAATCAGGATCACGTGAAGTATTAATACCACTTTACAACGCCTTGGTAAGGCCACACTTGGAATACTGCATCCAGTTTTGGTTAGCAAAGATGTAAAAAAGATGCTGAGACTCTAGAAAGAGTACAGAGAAGAGCAACAAAGATGATTAGGGGACTGGAGGCTAAAGCATATAAGGAACGGTTGCTGGAATTGGGTATGTCTAGTTTAATTAAGAGAAGGACGAGGGGGGACATGATAGCAGTGTTCCAATATCTCAGGGGCTGCCACAAAGAAGAGGGAGTCAAGCTATTCTCCAAGGTGCCTGAGGGCAGGGCAAGAAGCAACGGATGGAAACTAATCAAGGAGAGAAGCAACCTAGAACTAAGGAGAAACTTCCTGACAGTTAGAACAATTAACCAATGGAACAACCTGCCTCCAGAAGTGGTGAATGCTCCAGCACTGGAAGTTTTTAAGAAGACTGGACAGCCATTTGTCTGAAATGGTGTAGGGTTTCCTGCCTGAGCAGGGGGTTGGACTCGATGACCTCCAATGTCCCTTCCAACATCATCATCATCATCATCATCATCATCATCATCATCATCATCATCATCATCATCATTATTATTATTATTATTATTATTACCTTTCCCTGGATATTCAGAGGAACTTCACTGCAGTAAGAAGCAAATGTGGCAATCTCTTCTATACAGATAAGGCCAGGGAATGGGATCCATGAAAAGCATACGAGCAGCACTCCTGCTGGTCTTGTTAGGCTCTGGCCTCTTTAAGTGTACAAACTATTGCTTCAGAGGATTGTGGTAACTCTTGCAGTGTGAATGTGCTAAGCAAAGAGCTCACTGACTCTTCCTGGGTTCTTGGAATCCTGCAACAACATAATAGAGAAAATGCCCAGCAACTGTATTATAATAGAACAGTAAATTATATGCTACAATAAGTTGGGAAATCTGCTGACCTTAAGATGTTGCTGATTGATGTCTCCCAGCAGCCAAAAGCCACAGCCTTGATCAGCAGAGGCCACTGGTGAAGGTTGCTAAGAACTATGCAGTGACACAGCTCAACAGCTATAATTTCTCTATCCTGGCACTGTTTTTTAAATACTTCTGGTGACCTGGAATAGCAATAGCAATAGCATTTAAACTTATATACCGCTTCATAGTGCTTTACAGCACTCTCTGAAAGATTTACAATGTCAGCATATTGTCCCCAACAATCTGGGTCTTCATTTTACCAACCTCGGAAGGATGGAAGGCTGAGTCAACCTTGAATAAGTCAGGATCGAAGGAATTGAACTCCTGGCAGTGAGCAGAGTTAGCCTGCAATACTGCATTCTAACTATTGCACCACCATGCTCATCCATGATATAGGAAAATGATGTAGCTTGGTAATTGGAGATTCTTGGGGTAATAAACTTATATGAACCCTATCAGTATCCTTAGATGCTCAAATTTTCAAATTATTATTCTTTATTCATACCATAAATATTATAGTATGTTGTTATTATTATTCAAAGAATAACAGTACCAACAATGTATTTTTGGAAGTTAGAGTTCCAGCCAGTAACCAAGGAATTATCCAAATAACACATACAATATAATATGTGCCCAGCAAAATGCTTTTTTAAAATTTTGCTAATCCACAATTGACATTGCCAAAATATTTAGATCTTGTAAAACATAGTTAAGCTACTTGTTATTTCAATATTTCCACTTATGTGCCAATAAGTATAGGAATCATTTTTCATAATCATCTATTTTTATAATTCTTTTTTTTTTTAAAAAAAAAATAATCCTTGATTCTGCCATTCCTGGGCATTGCCACACCTATAAACATTACTCTTTTCTTTTCAATTATTGTTAAATCTTGTTTATTACTTTCAAACTATTGCAATCAGTCTGTATACAAAAATCACATTAACTTGTCATATCAACTGCAGCTTATTTCTCAATTTTGTGATCATATTACATTCAGTAAACTTGGAAATTATTGCTTTCGCACAGATGCCGATAGATTGTAATGGCTGCGTAACATTGTTTATAGTCAATCTGAGCAATTTTCCTGGATCCACTATTTCCTGGATTTCCATGTTCTTACCTTTTTATTTTTTATTTTTACAAAATCTGCATTTGTTGTTAATAGGTATATTGAATCCTTGGTTTCATAATGTTTGTTTTTAATGCTTATTCATGAGGTCACAGTATTAATCCTCTTTTTTAGTGCCAGTTTGTAACTATTGCCAATTACTGGCTTATCAACTTTATTTTCAGGTTTTTTATTTATTAGGCATATAAATTTGTTTATTTCTCCAATACTGTTTCCCAACAGTTCATTTTTATAGTCATTTTTTGCCTGTGCTACTTTCGAAAATGTTGCAAACTGAGAGATGATCATTTCAGTTTTGTTTGCCTTGATCCAATCACTCACTCTCCATTTTTCTTCTTCAACTGTCTGCTTTACCTGCAGTAAACCACGGCTTTAGGTTTTTGGAGCATATTCAATCAGCATCATATTATATTAATACTAGCTGTACCCAACCACGCGTTGCTGTGGCTCAGTCTGGTAAAAGCGTGTGTTGCTTTTACGTCCAACAGATGGCGCTGTTTTTCAAAAAAGCATGTTTTTACCTGTCACAGGTGTGACATCTATATAATATTTATTTATTTATTTATTTATTTATTTTTTAAATTTATATCCCGCCCTTCTCCTTGCGGACTCAGGGCGGCTAACAACCGGATAAAAAATACAGAATATCAAACTACAAATTTAAAAGTTAATTAAAAGGCAAATATTAATAATTGGTCTAATTAAAATTATAATTAAAACCCCCTCTAAAAGTTTTCCCCTAGGCC
>NW_015388765.1:44281-52306 GCF_001527695.2 Protobothrops mucrosquamatus
GCTGTATCCCGGCCTGAAGCCCGACTGGAGAGGGTCCAGATAGACTGTTTCCTCCAGGTGCTGAGGAAATTGCTGTGCAACCACACTCTCAACAACCTTCGCCACAAAGCGAAGGTTGGAGACTGGGCGATAGTTAGCCAATACATCTGGATCCAGGGAAGGCTTCTTAAGGAGGGGCCTCACCACCGCCTCCTTTAGGTATATAGAAACACGCGCGTATTTGAATGCAACATTGTGTCAAAATTTCAAAGCAATCGGTGAAGAACTTTCGGAAATTTAAGATTTTGAACAAACGAACATTTACATTTTTATTTATATAGATTATACATCTTTACTTTTGCAGTTCTAGGTATTTCTATAATAAGAATATCTATATTCCTGAGCAGAATGATAATTTTACATTGGTGAAATATGGAACACAAATGTGCAAACACAAGGTAAAAAGTCTATACAAAACACATTTGTATGGTTTATGTAGGCATAGAGCCTAGGCCAGAGGTCTGCAATTTTGACAACTTTAAGACTTGTGGACTTCAGCTGCTGGCTGAGGAATTCTGGGAGCTGAAGTCCACAAGTCTTAAAGTTGTCAAGATTGCAAACCCCTGGCCTAGGACAACAGAAGCAATCCAGTATAGGTGACATCTTAAAGACTATCAGATTTACCTTTTCCTTAAGGGAGCAGCTGCAGTTTCTGCTTAATCTCTTTCCTTCTATTCCTATAGATTGATTTATGCTATACTATAATAACACATGCAACTTTGCAGAAAGAATTCTGTTAAATCACACAAGAATGGGGAGCCAATATCATTTAGATATTGCTAATAAAAATCTTCAGCAGTTTCGCAAACAGAGCTAATGGTGAGGGATGATGGGAGCTGCATTTCAGCAATGTTTGGAGGACCACGCCTTCATCAAACGTGCTTTAGCATTATCAATCTGTTATATTTCCCTGCATGAGTCTTTCTTTTTTCTGTATGCTAAATGCTCTTTCTTTTTTTCTCCTTTATTATTATTTTTTTGTTAAGTTCATTTCTCTTGCGTACTGAGTAGCTCCACCAGGAACTGAACCTACTGAAAGGCAATTGGACCAGACATAATTGGCCAAATTCTCAAAGGAATTTATTTTGATTCAGAAAACTGAATTGACCTAAAACTGCAAAAGTAAAGAGGTATAATATTAATATTCCATAAAACTAACTAATTATTCTTGAGAATAAAGTTTATTTTTATAGTGTCCGGTACAAGCGGGATTCATATACAGGACAAGAGTGTAAAAAAAGCATTTTGCACAATGTTTTTAAAAACGTTAAGTAGCTTGATCATGCAAATCATATTTTCCTTATTTTAATATAACACAGATGAAAAAAATGAGCCTATTTCAGCGTTTTATTTATTTAGTTGAAAGGTTTGTATGGCCACCCATTTGCGAGCACAACTTTGCAGTTTGCACTGACAATAAAAACTGCAAAACCCTAAAATGAACACTAAAAACCCAGAGCCTCAATCATCCTCTCTGGCTGCCCAACAGCCACCCATAGGCTCCTAGTATTCTCCCCCAGTGCCTGGGTAAAGAGCAAGTTTTCACGATCTTCCAGAAGATTAAAATATCTTCTTAAAGAACATAATATTTGTTTTCTAATCAACTTTATTTTAACTAATGAAATTGAACTCGGGCTATATTCCTTATTGATCAAGCCTGGCATTGTTAAATGGTTAGTTAAGGCATCAATGGGAAACAGCAGCTAAGTGATGACATAACAAGTGCAAACAAATGGATTAGCAATGCTCCCTCTTTAGCATTAACTTCTGTTGCAGGTGTTTGGAGTGCTAGTCAGATATTTTATAATTATAGCACAACTCATATCTCTTCTTACTATCTACTATATAAAACTTCCAATAAATTTGGATTTTCTTCCCCCCAGATGTACTGTCTATTTGAGTGGCCTTCTTTAATTAATGAATTATGATAATGCCCCTTTCTCCTATCAACAATTCCTTCCTTTTTGCACAAGACTTCTGATTTAATAATTAAAACAAAGTAGGGATTTAGTGGGCTGTTCTGAATATTTCTAAATCTGCAGGAATACCAAGCCACTGCAGAATTTATAACAGGTATAGCAATTAAATTATCTCTCCACTCTGTCTTCTGAAACAGAAATAAGTATGTAAGTAGTCTTATTTATGGTGCTTCATACAAACCATTCCTAGAAACCTGATCTCTTTTTATGTTAGACGACAGGTTGAGATATCTAGCTCTGTATATACCAATAGTACCAAAAATTCTAACTGTATAATGAGGGGGAAATGGAAAAAATATGAGGAAGAAAGGAGGATCAGGGAAAAAATACTGGATTGTGCAGTACTGAACAGATTTATATTGAAGAAATTAATGTTAAATATGTGAACCCAGACAACATGTTGTTTACTAAGCACTAAAGATTGTAATTCTTAAAAAATCAATAAAACATTTAAAATAGGAATAACAAGACACAGCTATAGCAACAATTCAGACACCCAATGGCTACAAAGACCTTGCAACAGAATATTGCAAAATATTACTCTTTCTGCATCAGGAGTCATCAAGATATCTGTTTTTTAAAAAAGCCTAAATTAAAACAGGAAAAACCCAAGGCTTTTGCACCTCAATTTAGAAATGGCCTGACCGATCAAAGATCCATTAGACTGAGGTTCAGCATTGTCTACCACTACAACTGGCAGCTATCAACTTTTGTCTCCCTGTTGTGAGTAAGTCATTAGGATGGCCGTGTTGGGAATTCTGCATTCTGCAACTGACTAAACTGAGACAATTTTGCAACCTGTAGACTTCAGCTCCCAGAATTCTGGGAGTTGAAAGTCCACAGGTCATAAAGTTGCCATAGTTGCCCACTCCTGGGCTAAACAAAGCCCTCTCCCCAATAGCTTGATATTTTAACATCTTTCAACTAATTTTTAATGATATCTGTAATGTTCTAGATACTGCACAATAAGAGAAAGAAAACAAGTTCTTACTCACAGGCTTGTAATGTAAACAATCAATTTTCATTAGAAACATCAACCTTAAAATGGATTGAATGGCTGCACAAATAAAGTACACCTGCAGCAGTGGTGGGATTCAAATATGTGAACAAACAGTTCTCTGTGTGGATGCCACTTCCGGAAGTCCGTTCTGGGCCTGGACAACAAGAAAACAGCTACCAGTTCTGCCAAAGTGTTGTGAACCAGCTGAATCCCACCACTGACTTGCAGGCAATGACTTATTTGTGAATATTAAAAACAGAAAGCACAAAGAAATTCTAGAAGCAGGATTGGGTTTTTATCGTTGTTGTTATTTTTGTTTTGCTACTATTTTGCATAGCAATTCATTTACCTCGGTAGAAGGAGATTATTTCTAAAGCTATTACAACAATGGAAGAAAAAACATTCAAAACCAACAATTTTGGTGTCATTCAACATGTCTGATTTTATAAATTCCAAAAATGTTTGATAAAGGTAAAGTATTATTCCCTAATTATTTTCACAGTTCATGGACAAAATCTGAGATAAGGGGTTTATGAAGCATAAAATTAAATAGCAGAGTACTTCTAGGTATATACTGCAGTTGTCTTCTCTGTTTTAAATCCAATGTCAAATGTAAACTCTAGTTAAATATCAAGGCCAGGATGCTTAGCAACCTACATTGCTAGATTTAACAACAATGCATCCCTATTCATACTAGCTAAGTTCTTTTCAATGCTTTCTATATCTAATTGTTGCTAACTGATTTTCTGAAAGATTCAGTTCTTGGGCAGCTTTGGATGCAGAGTCACAGGAGTATTTCTGTTGATCAGTAGGAGTAGGTTGGTAGAAATAAACTTTATTAACCTCCTCTTTTCCTAGCAACTTCAACATTATGTTTTCCCCCCAACATCATTAAGAATCCAACAATCAGTAGCAATTTTACTTAATGGGAAAAGGATGAAGCTTTTCTCTCAAACATTCTGTTAAGCTCCTCTGTGGGTTTGGGCATGTTTTGTTACTATCAGTGAATAAGTATTAATAGATTTGTATCAGTGTGTGCTGACATGTATGCAACTCCCAACTTGGCAATCTTAAACAGAAAATGTTTACTAACCCTTGTCTTAGTAGGTTGGGGAGCACTCTCTTGCTTACTTTAATGAAGACAAGAAGATGCATCAGCAAACACTGAATATCAAGGTGCATTTAGATTCAGTTACTCTTCAATAAGCAGAGTAGATTTTTCCATTCATTATACTGTAATTGTAACTACAATAAGGAGGAAATAAACATAACAGCCTGCTGCATGCCGGAGTTCTTCATGAGATCTTCACCCTTATACATTTCTACCTGATTCTATTCTTACCCCAGATGAGAAGGTCTGTCATGGCCCCATTGGAGCTGGGTTTGGAGGAGGAGGAGGAGGAGGAGGAGGAGGAGGAGGAAGAAGAAGAAGAGGAAGAAGAGTTGGAACCAGGACCATCCAACAGGAATGGCACATCTCCTCTGGAATGTTTGGAGAGAACAGGGGCTGAGGATGCTGCTGCCCCATTGGGGGAGGTGGTCAACTGGACAGAGTACTACCTTCCCTCACAGACACAGGGGAGGATTAGCTGCAGACAAGCAGTGGTGTTGAGAGGCAGCAGATCCCCTCTGATGAGGAACAGCTGCCTCCCCCACTCGTTCTGAGGGCGTGGAGAGTAAAGTGGAGGCAAACTCAAAGGAGGTCTGCAAGGGTGCTCGGGAGAAAGCCACTCCACCCCTTCTCACAAGGAACACTGGCTTGGGTTTGATTTAAGCCAAAGCCAGGAGAGGTTGTCTTTGTCAGGAACAATTGTTTTGCTTTGGTATGCACTTCCTGGGCCTTGGAAAAGCTCAGCCTTAACGTGTGGAATTCGACCATTGCTTGTGGACTCTTGCCCTTGCCCTGTGGACCTGGAATCTTGTGTATGACTTATGGACCTTGCTTTGTAGATTTGCACCTTGTTTTGGGGCTTCCTCTCTGCCTTTGTGATTTGGCTCTGGTGATTGTTGGCTTTGTTTGTGGAATTGTGGGTGGCTGCCTTCAGGGAAGTTTGGGGTGGAGCTTTACTGGCCATTGTAGGGCCATTTGGTGGAGAATTAGCAGAGCAATAAAGGACTGTATCGAAGCTTGCCTCTGCCGAGGCAACCTGGGTCATAACAAGATCCTATCTATGAACCATATTGCTGTAGTGTGTTGGGTGTTTCCCCTCTCATCCTGACACAAAGCTTCCTGAGAATGAAGTATGGTATCTAGAGGAAGAGACTTGGGATAATATAGATCTGCTTGGTTCCAGTTGGCCTGGTAGTTTTGTAATAGGAACACTTCTCTCGTCTTGTGACCTATATAGCCATTTGGCTGAGGTTGAGAGACTACAAAACTCAGTTGTATGAGCAGCCTATTTCTTCTTCCTTTGGGGGTGCTGAAGAAGAGCTGAAACTTCTTGGATGAGAAGTGAAATGTTTTCAAACAAAATCAAGAAATTCTAGTTGCCTCATGAAAAAGCATCTTTGGGACAACTATGACCTAGATGACTGAGAATCTCCATAGACGGTGCAGAGAAGAGTGACAAAGATGATTGGGGGGCTGAAGACTAAAACATATGAAGAATGTTTGTAGGGTATGTCTAGTCTAGTGAAAAGAAAGACTAGGGCTGATTAGGGCCAATATTTGAGGGGCTGCCACAAAGAAGAGGGAGTCAACTTATTTTCCAAAGCACCAGAAGGCAAGAAAAGAAACAATGGAAGGAAACTGAACAAAGAGAGAAGCAAACTAGAACTAAGGAGAAATTTCCTGACAGTAAGAACAATCAACCAGTAGAATGGATTGTCTTCAGAAATTGTGGGTTCTTCAACACTGGAGGCTTTTAAGAAAGGACTGGACAACCATCTGTAAAAATGGCATAGGGTCTCTTGTTTGAGCAGGGGGGTTGACTAGAAGACCTCCAAGTTCTCTTCTAACCCTGTTATTCTGTTATTCTGTTAAATTGCAACCCTTTAGAGATTGTTTGGGTTAATGTAAGTTGGCATTCTGATTACACAAGCATTCTCAGATAGCCAGAGGCCGCTCAGTCTCGGAGGTAGTCTGCAAATTCCAATAAAGGAGTCAACATTAACTGGCTCTGTAACTAAAATCCAATGTTTTCTTGTATTATAAAATGCACATTGTATCCCAACATAAAATCAAAATAAACACTATCTTTCAATACAAAATTGTTTTCTTGCCTAAATATATGAGAATACATACTTGCACATTTTCTGTTGTTGAAGATGTTTTCAAGCTTTATCTGGAAAGCTTGTATACATTACAATAGAAGAAGGGAAGTGACACCAATGTGTTTTGGCTCCTCCTATTGTTATTGTGGCATCTTTTTTATTCTACTTGCAGGCAGTTGTTAGTATCAATACACTGGCAAGGTCCACTGTTGATTATATGACCTGGTACTTCTTTCGTTGTGCCAAAATCTTGCTGTTATTTCAATAATTAATAATTAACATGAACAATGATCATTATTCTATTGAGAACATACAAGGGTGACTAGGCCCAGCTATTTAACAGCATTTCTTGGAACCTTATTGTCAAATCTCACGAGGAGTGATTCCATAAAAATATATTTTCCAGAGTGTCTGCAAATGGTCCTAATTAGGTCAGAAGCATTACGTTTCTGCGTAATACTGATATTTCGTCCCTAGACATTACAAACTTCAGTTACAAATAATGGTAAGCAAGCTTCTGTATATGATCATCCTGTTTTAGCTGACTGCTACATTCTTTTTCCTCATCTCTGGAAAAGAGCATTTGCATTTTTCTTTCATGCTACTAATTGCTACCTTTTTTTGTTTCCTTTGTAGACTCGCTGAGGGAAGACAATATCCTCTTCCTGTAGTCTTTGAATGTAATTGTGCACTTCTGATGTGATTCATTCCTAATCAACTTCATGACTTTTTGCTTTGAAAAACATTTAAATGACTTGCTACATTTCAAAGTCAGTAGAGATACTGCAGGAAGTCATAGAATTAACGGTCTCTGTAAAATATTCGGAATAATTTATTATATTTGCATTTTCCACCCAAACACCAAAACTCATTTAAATAATCTGCAGTAATTAAAACTAAAACCCTGGCCATTTATATCTGGATAAAAGATGCTGGTCTGGCCTGAGTAGTTGGCATTCTGTGGCCTGGATATTTGTCAATGGCTTTTCTTGATATATTTACCAATCCAGGTAAACACAGAAAGCTTGCTGAAGGTTACACTTTCTGAAAAACATGATATGAGGATGATGCATTCACAAAACTATTTTAAGCCATGTCTGTAAAAGACAGTTATGCTAGGAATGGTTGGCAGAATATGAGGCTGCCAAAAAAAACAACACCCCCACTTGGCAAGACCCTATCAAAGTTGACACCAGCCAGAACAACTAAATCAAGCCATACAAGATTGAAAAAGGTGGAGAGAGTTGATCCATGAAACATAGAATATAAGGTTTTGAAGGGACCATGGAGGTTTTTTAGTCCAACCCTCTGCCCATGGCCGGAGATCCTATACCATTTTGGACAAATGACTGCCCAGTCTGTTCTTGAAAACCTCCAGTGATGAAGGACCCACACTTTCTGGAGGCAAGTTATTCCACTGATTAATTGTTCTAACTAATTACTCCTTAGCTCTAGGTTGGATTTCTCTTTAATGATCTTCCACCCGTTATTTCTTGTGCCCCTTTGCAGAATAATTTGACCCCATCTTCTCTGTGACAGGCCCTCAAGTGCTGGAAGACTGCTATCATATCACCCCAAGTCCTTCTCTTTGTTAGACTAGAAATACCATAGAATTGCTGAGAATCAGAATTGATTAAATGGATATGATCATCATCATCATCACTGTCATCATCATCAAGCAAGAACTAGAACTATGCTGTAAAACAATGGCAGCCATCAAATAAATCTACTTTATGTACAACTGTTGTTTGTGAGGGGGGAGATTGGGCTTAAATAAGTCATTGCAGTTTTCTT
>NW_015388765.1:53795-55790 GCF_001527695.2 Protobothrops mucrosquamatus
AGTCATTGCAGTTTTCTTGGCAAGTTTTTCAGAAGTGGTTGACCATTGCCTCCTTCAGGGGCTGAGAGACTGGCCTAAAATAATCCAGCTGGTTTTGTACCTAAGGCAGGACTAGAATTCTCCCAGTTCCAAGTCTTGTATCTTAAGTCCTACACTAAACAGGTTCTTATTTATTGTAGTTACTAGATGAAAAGTACAACAAAAATCAACTAACATATCTTTAAGTCTTGGCTATGCATGGGTCAACACTTACACAGAATAAAAAGTATATTTACATTTATTTAAGGATTTTTTAATCATCATTACTTTAATATAAATTGGTTTATCTTAAATTATGTGGCAAATTATTTAATACATATTCAAGTTAACAGTAATTTTTAAATTGCTCTGCCCTGGAACACAGCAATTAAAAATAGCTGTCGCTTTTTTATTTCTTCAATTTGAAAGTAGCAGAAATTAGTACAATAGGTTAGTTTTAATTTTACAGCTGCAATATTTTTTTTTAAAAAAATAGAAGGTTAAAATGTAGAACAAAGTTTATTGAATTTTAGGCACTTTCTTGTACAATTATAATTGATCACTTCTTGCTGACACCCAGAGGTTATTTTTCCCACATGCATCTATGCACTGAAACATTTCAATTGCAAATATAATTGATATACAGTATTTCTCTTTTCCTCATAAAAAGACTGGTCAATTTTACTAGGCCCTTTGTAGATCAAGTGTGTATATGCTCTAATAATTATAGTTTATAAAATTGGGACTAGAAATGAATTTACATTAATGAAAATTCTTGTAATGTATCACCTCAATCTTATAGTTACTTCTGATTAGATAGATAGATAGACAGACAGACAGATAATAGAGCAATTCCATTTATGTATCTTACATAGCAACTACCCTTTCCAAAAAAACAGGAAAAGGATGTTCTTCATGTAGCTAAATTAATGCCAGCATCTTATTTTCAAACATTTAATGACTATTGGATATTTATTTAAATAAATGTATTTATAGATCTTGTAACAAGAATACAACTAATGTAGTTGGACAGTATTATCCTATTTATTAATTGCATACATGCTTTCCAATAAATGTCTCTGGGAGGCTGACAGTGGTCATGTAGCCTTCAGTGACATTTCATTTTGCTGAGAAAAAATATGCAGAATTTCACTAGGCCCCTAAAACATCCTGGGAAAAAAATACTTATGATAATCATTACACTTGGTTATTTATGAGTTGAAGGTCTCTATTAAGAACTTTTGGACAAACATAGAGACTTATTGGAAAAGGAATAGTTTGTCTTTTTCACTCTACAGTGTTATGTTCTGGAAGTCATGGAAATTCCAGTCCAACACAATACCGCTAAAAAAGAAAAACAAGAAATCCAAGAAGAAACCAGCATGGCTGCACAAAGATCTCTCTGATAAACTATAAGATAAAAAGAACAAATACAAAAAATGGAAAGACAGACACATAACTAAGGCAGAATATCAGCAGATAGCCCGAATCTGCAAAGATGAAGTCAGGAAAGCAAAGGCTCAGAATGAACAAAGACAAAGTCAAAGATAATAAAAAAAAGTTTCCTCCAACATATAAATAACAAGAAAAAAGTCAAGGAAACAGCCGTTCCACTAAAGAGAGAAGATGGCAAGGGTGTAACAGGCAGTAGAGAGAAAGCAGAGCTGCTTAACTCAGTCTTTGCATCTGTCTTAATGCTAAAAAGTAACTATAGCCTAACTACCAAAAACAGAACCATAAAAGACAGACTAGGAATAAAAATTAAAATAAGCAAGAAAATGGTAAGAGAACACCTGTCTGATGTTGATGAATATAAATCACCAGGACCTGACAGATTATATCCCAGAGTTCTGAAGGAGCCAGCAGATGTTATCTCAGAATCATTGTACCATATCTTTAAAAAATTCTGGAGCACTAGGGAAACACCAGAGGATTGGAAAAGAGCTGATGTGATTCCAATCTTCAAAAAAGGAGGGG
>NW_015388765.1:55973-83133 GCF_001527695.2 Protobothrops mucrosquamatus
AACATCAAAATCTGGGAAGATACTGGAAAAAATAATTAAAAAACAGATCTGTGAACATCTAGAAACAAATAAAGTTTGCAATAGTGGCGAATATCTGTATTTCAGGTGTAGATTTATCACAAATAAAGTTATAACTAGTAACCAGCATGGGTTTGTTAAAAACTGATCATGCCAAACCAATCTTATTTCATTCTTTGACAAAGTGACTAAATTAAGACCAACAAAATGCTGTGGGCATTGTGTACTTAGACTTCAGCAAGGCATTCAACAAAGTAGATCATAACCTATTTCTTGGTAAACTAGAAAAATATGGGATAGACAACATCACCACCAGATGGATTTGTAACTGGCTGACAAACTTTACTCAGTGAGTCGTCCACTTTGCATATTCAGCTGAGACATCAGAAAGGGGCTATACTTGCAGGGATTTGAACATGGCTTCCCAAATATGGACACTAATAATATGTATTTTTAAAAGATGGAAAGAAAAAAATGGCAAAAACAGATTGTGCTTATCTGTAATAAACAGATTTAGAAAATAAATATAAATATAACTTAATTCATATCCTTACATATAATGAATGGAATAAAATTATAAATTCAGTTTTCAGTTACACTTTGATGAAGTTTGATGGAGAAAAACAAACGAAGTGAATGTCCAGGGGCTGGCAATAATATGTTATATTACACTGATTATAAGAAAAGTGTTTGATGCTATGCTTAGTAAAAGGAGTTTTCTGTATTTAGCAACTAGGTATTTTTTCCCTGTCCTTCCCTTTTAATTATGTGATTACACAGTTGGCAGATATATTCTTAATTAGTACAAAATCTTTTGTTTATATTGCCTGTACAATTGTACTCCCACAGTTTAATTATTTTGTGACAAAACTGTTTCCTTAACCAATCTCCATCTCCAAATTTTTCAGTGAATCTGAAAGATCAAGAAATGCACATGGATACACAGACACAAACATACTCAGACTGTCATTTGGCAAATGAATATTGTACCATTGAGATGACAGCCTTAGAAAAGAATAAATAATAGTTTTTCCAAATGTATTTTGCTAAATGGACCTCTGAGGGAAGAGACTTACTTTTATAGTGTTGTGAAGATGCACTCTACCTTCACTAATGGACTGGCATTATTTTAACTAGACATTAAAAGCATCGTTGTAGTAAGAAAACTTACTGCCTTTTACTATTGTAACTGTTTTGAAGGCATGCTACAGCCCTGTTCTGGAAGTTCTCATAAAACAAGAGAGAAACTGTACTTTTGTGAAATACACAACATAAAGGGAAAGGTGGGAACACCTTTAAATCATTCTAGTAAACAGCATTATAATAAAAATGATTATATATGGGAAAAATTAAATGCAATAATTTCAGTATGAAAAATACAAGTATATGTGCAATATTTTCCGCTACATCTCTAATTGCACCTTCAATCGCTAATTGAAAAAGGTGGTTTGAAAGAGTACAATTTTAACTTATCATTTCAGAGGAATAGAAACTATGAAAGGATTTAAGACTGCAAAGCCTATTGATATGTCGTTGGGAGTATATATTGTTGATTTCTTTAGGATTTATTTCTGAGCATAAGTTTCTCCATATAGGAGAAGTTCCCTCATGAGGACATTCCTTGGGATTTTATTGAAGTGTGATGAGCCACAGAGATTGCATACTTTTTTAAAAATACCTGTACATTAAGAAAATTAGAAGATTCATAAAAAATAGAAGATTCATAAAAAAATAGAAGATTCGTCAACAACCTCTTGGCCATTTCATAAAAAAGTAAGCACGAGGGTGCTATACTCCACCAATACAACTTTCTCAGTGCTTTTCTTCTTTTAAATGATTTTTTTTCCCCTAGCAAAATGAATAAGAAGTGTTAGGGAGAAATAGCAGATTTTTTTTCCCTCTGAAAATTATTATTTATATGGAACTCAGAAAAAGTTTATTTTGATAAGGACTGTTGCTAATGATAAGAAGTTATTGTTGATAATTAATGAAATTATTAATAATATATTCTATTATTAGTAATATGTTAATAATAATTAATAATATTAATGATAAGGAGTTATTGTTGTTAATAATAACTGTGAGAGGGATTTTGGAGTCCCAGTGGACAGACATTTAAATATGAGCCAACAGTGTGCAGCAACAGCCAAAAAACCCAATGCAATCCTAAATTGCATTAACAGAGGAATAGAATCAAGATCACATGAAGTATTAGTATCGCTATATAAAATCTTAGTAAGACCATACTTAGAATACTGGATCCAGTTTTGGTCACCATGTTATTAAAAAAATGTTGAAACTCTGAAAAGAGTGCAGAGAAGAGCAACAAAGTTGATTAGAGCCCTGGAGGCTAAAACATATGAAGAATGGTGCAGGAATCTAGTCTAGTGAAAAGAAGGACTATAAGTGGCATGATATTTGAGGGGCTTCCACAAAGAAGAGGGGGCAACTATTTTCCAAAGTACTAGAAGGCAAGACAAGACACAATGGATGCAAACTAATCAAGGAAAGAAGCAACCTAGAACTAAGGAGAAATCTCCTAACAGTGAGAAAAATTAACCAGTGGAACAGCTTGCTCCATCACTGGAAGCTTTTAAGAAGAGACTGGACAGCCACTTATCTGGAATGATATAGGTCTCCTACTTGAGCAGGGGTGTGGACTAGATGACCTCCAAGGTCCCTTCCAACTTTATTATTATTATTATTATTATTATTATTATTATTATTATTATTATTATTATTATTATTATTATTATTATTATTATTATTATTATTA
The DNA here is from genome assembly GCF_001527695.2 of Protobothrops mucrosquamatus. NCBI lineage: Eukaryota > Metazoa > Chordata > Lepidosauria > Squamata > Viperidae > Protobothrops > Protobothrops mucrosquamatus. The sequence goes on from NW_015388765.1 coordinate 58,768, forward strand.
GCTCTATTATTTTGTTCTGTTAAAATGCAAGTCTACTTCAAATAAGGATAGGAAGGAGGGAATCCCCATTATTTTATTTTTGTGGAGAGGGTTGATACATTTTTGTTATTTTTTGACCTGCACAGGTTCAGAGTCATGAAAGGAGTGGAACTTGTGGACAGGGGTTAGAGACAATGAGAGATGGACCCATGTAGTCACTTAACAACCACATCAGGAAGAGCTGGGATTGTGATCGTCAGGCAAGGCAGTCATGTAAATATTTCATTTAATGACCATAGTGGCTTACGGCCAAAATTCCAAGAAAGAAAGAAAAAAAGAAAGAAAGAAAGAAAGAAAGAAAGAAAGAAAGAAAGAAAGAAAGAAAGAAAGAAAGAAAGAAAGAAAGAAAGAAAGAAAGAAAGAAAGAAAGATGCTTTTTAGCCTCATAAGTCTTCATGAAACCTTGGATAGCTGTCTTCTCTCTTACCTCTTTTCAATATCAGCTACAGATAACTTTAACTAGGGTTTCCTATTATAACTGAACCAAGCAGTTGTGATTTATTTTATTAACAATAGTCATTATCATATACAAGCCAAGCTCTCTTTACTGATGTTAACTCTGAAGTAGACTGGAAAGAGAAAGGGATTTAAATCTTAACAATGGATCCATGAACTGTGCAGCACTTTTACTTCTATCGGTTTAAAGAAAATGCTAATTCAATTTAAACTATTTTTTCAATAATTACTTGTTGAGGGAAGTTAAAACACTTTGGAAACTGTTCTCATTTAACATGCAAAGACTTTATCTCTTCACTTCACTAGTGGTTTGCTGCAGTTTCTTAACTGCAAGAACAGTTAAGAACAAGTAATTGCAAATTCTTCTGGCCTCTTTTGTCAGCACTTAAAACATATAAAAAAAATTGACAATAGAACTTTGCTAAAGACACATAGATAAGTCCCACAACACATAAAAGCAGATGTTGATTTCCTCAATAAATGTAATTAGCTTTAATCTCCTTCTTTCCTTCCTGTCCAAACACTAGCTTAATTTTGTCGTTGTTTAGTTTGTTTCAAAATTACCCGTTGAGGAAAAACAACACAAATTGAACTTAATTTATTTTAAAGAAACAAGACTAGGATTTGATGGGTAAATGGATATGCCAGTTATGGAATGATCAAAATGAATTCTGTTTTGTTTCATTAGCTTTACCACGGGACTGATGTCAAGAGTACAGGACAGATGTCAAGAATTTGTTAGCTTTATCGCTGGACAGATTTCCCTGGATATATTTGTGTTGACAAATCTGCCCAGGTAAGAAAGTAATGCTGAAAAGATGCTGCTGCTAATTAGACCATTACTTCTTTCAATTGCTGATCGTTGTAAGTAGATGATCACACACCTGATCTCTTTATTTAAGAAGGGATTCATTTACAGTAATTGCAAAGGTAACAGTGTGGCTTTGGGACAATCACTCTCTCTCAGCCCACCTCACCCCACAGGGTTGTTGTAGTGGGGAAACTAGGAGGAGGAGAAGAAGAGTGCATTTGTAAAAATAATATAGGCGGGAAATAAATAAATAACACAGTAATACATTAGGCAGAAATTTTATCACCTTCATTATCTTGTATACTTTTTGCACTGAAAATCGATATTCCTTTAAAATATCAAATGATCTGTTCCAAAATCTTCTAAATCACTATTATCCCATTTTAATTCAGTTTAAAATCCTCTAAGGCCTTCTCAGAGTTGAAAATAATCTGACATCCTGCATTAGAAAAATTGCATAGATTTTATAATACAATTGTCTATGCACAACTCTGTAGTGCATATTACAATATTAGGGAACTGTGCTAGTCTTTTTTGAATGATAGATTGGAAAAAATTTATAAAAGAGATCCAGGGGTTTTCTGAAATGTACTGTCCCAATGGCTTGTGTACCTTTGAGCATTGGAGTTGATTCTACCCATTAAAATAACATTTCAAAATGCTGGGGGAACATTGCAAAAAATGCAACATTTAATGTTAGCATTTTTCCTGAAAATATATAGAGGATAATCAGAGGAACTTTTTTTTGTTTGCCTCAATTGCTGAAAGTGTTAAGAGAGTTCAAGAAATATGTTTTTGATACTGAATTTGTTTTCATAGTGTAGATCTAATTCAGACATGTCAAACACAAGGCCCGCGAGCTGGATCTGGCCTGGGGAGGGCCCAGATTTGCCCCCCCCGGGGCTGTCCCAGAAATGGCAAGGGACCGGCCCCCGTTGCCCCAGCCCTGGCCCACCCCAACCCAACTGGGCGCCCTGGTGCACGCACAGGAAATGACAAGCACTCAGGGGCTGGTGGCATGCAGCAGCAGCTGCAGCTCATTTGTCTCAGCCTGCTCCGCCCCTCCCAACTTAACCCCATCATGGCCAGCCACGCCCCACTTTTCCGGGCTTCTCCTCGTGTGGCTCTGCTTTGCCACACTGTGCCACACCTTTCCTCGCTTGGGCCATGGCGTTCTGTAAACCTAGCACCCCAGGGCATGCCCAGCCTATGGGAGGAAAGGCACGGAGATGTGAGCACACGGTGGCACAAGCTGAGCATCGGCTGGCTCCCAGTTGCCCTCTCCATGAGCTCCTCCAGTGGACCATGCCCCGGCACTCGCCCTGGTCCCACCCCACCTTCTGCCAGAGACCCTCGGATCTGCCCCAGTCCTGTCCAGGCCTGCACAGGTGCCCCCGTGAGTGACATCGAGCTGGCAACGCCCCACCCAGTAGGCCATGCCCATGCTGGCCATGCCCCCCGGCCCCCCAATGGCAACCACAATCCTGATGCGGCCCTCAATGAAATTGAGTTTGACACCCCTGATCTAATTCATTAGTGTAATATTTATTTTTTTCTTTATTGTTTTAAAACTTTATTTCTTTGCCAATGCTAGTAGCAATATAGTCAAGATATTGAAGGGGGGCTGCCAAAACAGTCAAGATGATGATTCAATGGTGGAAATGAAAGTCTAGCCCTTTTTAGGTATATCACTTGTTTAAACTGACAGTTGCAATTACCTCTGAATGGATACATCATAATTATTCCTGACAATTTCCTTGGAATGTCGCACTACAATATGTACATTTCCTGTGCTAAATTATATTGAGAGCAAGTCTGGCATAGTGGTTGAGAATAGAAAGTGGTTAAGGTTAGAAACCAAGAGATTATGAGTTCAAGTCCTGCCTTAGGCACAAAGCCCATGGGGGAACCTGAGCCAGTCAGTCTCTCTCAGCCCTACATAACAAGCAAATGGCAATACGACCACAATTGAGCCCAAAATTTCGGTTGTTAAGTGAGACATTTGTTAAGTGAGTTTTTGCTCATTTTACGACCTTTCCTGCCTCAGTTCTTAAGTGAATCACTGCAGTTGTTAAATTAGTAATATGGTTGTTAAGTGAATCTGGCTTCCCCATTGACTTTGCTTGTCAGAAAGTCACAAAAGGTGATCCCATGGCCTTGGGATACAGCAACGGTCATAAATATGAACCAGTTGCCAATCATATGAATTTTGATAACATGATCATGGGGATGATGCAAAGGTCATAACTGTGATAAACAGTCATAAGTCACTTTTTTCATTGCCGTTGTAACATTGAATGGCCACTAAATGAACTGTTGTAAGTCGAGGACCACCTGTAACAGTATGCTGCACGTATGTCAAGAAAATACACTAAATGATTCTTAAAAAACAGCAACTGAATAGCAACTGAATCACAACTTGCGTTAAATAAATCCATAGCGGAGTTTGCAAATAATTGACAGATGGTTCCACAAAATCAAAATTATCTTGATCTCAAAACAATAATTTAAAGATTTCCTTTGACAATTCAAACCTGTTAGGTTCCATTTTTTTTCTCTTGTTCAGTAAATAAACTAGCTGAGTTCATAACCTACTAAATTATGAAAATCAGCAGATGCATGTGAGCCAGGTATTAAGAAAAAATGGTTTTATGATGCACTGGGAATTAATGAAAACATAACTGCTCAAATTTAGTAGCTTTCAGTTTAGTACTGTCATCAGACAAGCCTGTGTATATGAATTCTTACAGGAGAGTAGATAAATTCTTGCTTCCATCTAGCAATCATCTGGATTTTTGCAAGCCGTGTATAATCCTGCTAATTAAAGTAACTACTATGAAGATCCTCTGGACTTTGATCTTTCAAATAATTTAAATAATGTTCAAAGAATTATTCTGATAATTACACATCTATTTTCTATCATAATGTATTTAGGGGAAACTGAGTTATCTTTCTTCCTTAAGCATTGAGGCAGACTGGATGACTTTGGGCCAGTCATTGTCTCTCTGCCCAACTTACCTCACAGGTTTATTGTTGTGGAGAAAAGATAGCACTATGCACATCCTTTTTTCAGTTATGCCAAATAAAAATGGGATACAAATCAAATTGAATAAATACTTATTTTGATAAACAAGACAAATAAGTAGAAATGACACAATGTACTGTATTTTCTGGATTATAGCATTTCAAATAATATTTTTCCCTTATGTCTCTCTGTCTCTCTCTCACACACACACATATACACACACACAAGAGACATACGAGAAGACTTTTAGGATCCCGTCTGGGTCGTTTGGAGAAGACTTTTGGCATATCCTCCTTATTCCAACAGTTTTCTACATTGCATTTCATGATGCCTTGCAATGTTACATATAATTTCTATGTCTACATTTGTCTGAATTCTACAGGATCCTTTTTACAAATCAATCAGGTCTCCTTTTCCATGTTCTATAAGAGGAGACAATGATAATGTTTTGCTACTCTATTGTTCGTATTTTCTTTTTCTTTTAAGATAAAAGGCAATCACACTCAAACATGGAGGATATGTCTTACGGTAACCTCAAAACAGCATTGTTTTCTTCCCAGATTTCATTGTTATTTTAACAGCCATCTGCAGTTTCCAGCTTATGCTATCATCTAAATATTGTAGGAGGTTTCAGGAAACTGACAAATCAAGCTCTTGTGCTTTTCAAACTTGCCCTCATGCTGTTTTCCTCTGGTCTATTCTGTAGTCTTGGAAACAGATGTCTAGTTTGCAAAAAATTGTCAGGTAAACTACCCACGGTATGAGAAGTCAGAAGCAGTGGACAGAATGGTGGTAATAATTTGTCAGATTGCACTCACAACTTCTGAAGGCAAGCTGTTCCACTGGTTCATTGTTCTCACTGTTAGGAAATTTCTCCTTGGTTCCAGGTTGCTTCTCCCTTTGATTAATTTCCATCCATTGTTTCTTGTCTTGCCTCCTGGTGCTTTGGAAAATAGGTTGACCTCCTTTTCTTTGTGGCAAATATATTGGAACACTGCTATCATGTCACTCCTAGTCCTTCTTTTCACTAGACTAGACATACCCAATTCCTGGTAAACATCTTTTTTTATAATATGGTGATCAAAACTGGATGCAATATTCTAAGCGTGGTCTTACTAAGGCTTAATATAGTGATACTAATAGTTCATGTGATCTTGATTCTATCCCTCAATTAATGCAACCTAGGATCACATAGGCTTTTTTGTCTGTTGCCGCACACTGCTGGCTCATATTTAATTGATTGTCCACTAGGACTCCAAGATCCCTCTGTGTGATACTCAAAGCATCCAACTGCGCACCTGTTATTGTTAAGATGTCATAATTTCATAAAGCATTACACTGTAATAAATAATATAACTATTTTAGGACAGCAAAATTGGAGTAACATAATATGATTTCTGAGGGGAAGAGAAATTCACTAGGACTTTTTAAGAAGGGACAATTCCTATAAAATCTCTCTCTCTCTCTCTCTCTCTCTCTCTCTCTCTCTCTGTCACTCTCTCTCTCTCTCTCTCTCTCTGTGTGTGTGTGTGTGTGTGTGTGTGTGTGTGTGTCACTCTTGTTGTTGCTATTGCTATCACTATCCCTAGCTCTCAGGTAGAAAGAAATTACAGATAATTCTTTTGAAGTGTTTTCTATTTTTTCATCCATTTGACTAGAAGACAGCTATAGTGCCTTCCTACTGCTTAAATTATTTTATTTTTCTAAAATCTAATTCATTATTCCTGTTCTCTAAAGTGGTAGGCAGACATTAATGCAGCATGGGGGCAATGTTTAGAGGGAGCAAGGAGTGTCTGATTGGCATTAAAGCATGAGTATATCTGCTTTAAATGCTGCATGCACCAGTATGAAATGCTTCCACTATCCCTATGTAATTGACATTTTTTTCTTTGTAGTTTTTCAACTGGTATTCATAATTACATGTAAATCATATGTTATATTTTTCCTTTGCACTCCCTGCATATTTAATTTATGTTTGATTTCTCTGGCCCATATTTGTTCATCATTCTTTCATTAAGTGCTAAAACTTATTTTGCCTCATTGTTAATTTGTATGCAATATACATTGGTGATTTTTTTACTTTATTAAATTGTACCTATTTCCATTTTGTTCATCTTTCTGATCTCTTAGGCATGATTGGTAGATGCCGTCTGCTCTTCTCTGCTTATACAATTTCTTTTTCTTTTTCTATATGTGTGGTTTTCTTGTATATAATTACTATTTCAGATATCTAACATGTATTATATGTATTCCATTCACATTTGAAATGTAATCCTTGAGGTACCACAGGCCATTTAACAAATGTTCAAAGTTACAACCCCCCAAAAAAGCTAAATACATATCCATTTCAATGTTATGATCCTGCAGCGCCCTCCATGGTCATTCACTCTTATGACCGACCACAGAAATGCTGCACCACACCCACCCACCTATTAACCCTCCCATCCTGACCTGCTGGGTCTAGAGCAGACATGTCAAACTCACGACGTCACCTGACATTGCGAGACGTATCGGGACTGTTCTGCCATTGCCGGCAATGGGGTGGGCATGGCTTCCGGATGATGTGTTTGGCCCGCGGGCCGGCAGTTTGACACCCCTGGTCTACAGGCACTGGGCCTGCTTTGCCAACATACCAGGATCCACGCACTCCTCCCCATCCCTCCCCATCCCTATTATCTCACTTACCTTTCAAAGATATCCAGAGTTCAGTAAGTCAAGGTAGAGAAGTCCTCTCCCTTGCTGGCCACATGGCACAATTGAGAAGAAATCCTGCTAGTTTTGTTTTCCTTGTAATCCTTTACTCCCCAGCCATCATAAATCAGCACAATTTCTTCTTAGCTCCCCAAATGCCAGTGTAATACAATGGGGCTTTTGGTTCATTGCACTCCTTAACTCTTCAAATGACAGCATAACACAGTGGGGCTTTTGGTCTGTTGCAATCCTTTGCTCTGTCACATTACGCTGCATTAAGAGAACTAAGGATTCCAGGATGTCTTAGCTCCCCAAATGCCAGTGTAACCCAATGGGACTTTTAGTCTGTTAGATCCCTGAACACTGGTACTAAGGACTGCAACAGATTAAAAGTCCCATTGGGTTACACTGGCATTCGGGGAGCTAAGACATCCTAGGTATCCTCAGCTCTCTAAATGCACCGTAATGCAACAAAGCAAAGGATTGCAACAGACTGAAAGCCCCATTAGTTTCTCTTTTTTATTCTGCTAAATTTTAACTACCATATATATGTTAAATTTCTTCTTGTAGTCGTTTATTTTTATAATCTGAACTTTCTGCCCTCAGTCCCATTCTGATACTACTGCTATCTTGTTCCCCCTAAAATAAGACCGGGTCTTTTATTAATTTTTGCTCCAAAAGATCCATTAGGGTTTATTTTCCAGTTAGGTCTTATTTGGGGGAAAATATGGTACTGAATGCGTCCGTCTGACTGACAATCTTAACTGGGGTTTATTTTTGGGGTGGGGCTTATATTACGAGCATCCTGAAAAATCATGGTAGGGCTTATTTTCCAGTTGCATCTTATTTTCGGGAAAACACAGTATGTGGCAGAAACTGAGGATGAAGAAAATACTTAATACAATTTTACTAGCTAAGGATTACTGGGAGCTCTGAGACCACAGAAAGATATTGCTGTGGTCAAAATGTCTTTTGAAAATTGCAGCACAGATTTACACCAAAATTAGCATGCTTCTACAGTAGAGGTCATAAAGTAAAAATGGCATTCATGCCAGCAGAATCAAAACCACGCCCCTTTGTATATACATGCAACATGGATGTGTATACAAAAAGGGTGGAGCTTTGATTGTTCTGTTGCAACCATCATCTTGATTTGTATCATGACCACCACCACTACCCCACTCCATGTATGCCACTGTATGTATGTTTTATCCTCTCAAGATGATTTGATGGATTTCTTCCATGCTGTATAAAAGAATTATTCTGATTATCACTCCAGAACCAGAAAATAAGGAAGAAGACATAGCCCTGTCACTGTTTTAGTGGATTTGTCAACTTTCAGGGTCTGGTCAGGAAGATATTTGTGTTGTTATTACAGAGACCTTGATGTGTTTTCAGAAAAAAAAATGTCTGTATGGACTATATGCAAGTCCAGATATCACTGTTTCAGAAATCTCTTGGAAAAAGCTCTTTGAATTTTTATGCTATGTTATGACAAAAAAGGTCAAGCTATGCAACAAGTGAAGAACAACGCCAGGGTTGTATTGTCCTGTACCTAATGTGAAAAATGGGATCATTCCAAAGGAGTTAATTTTCTTAAACAAAGAAAAAAGTAAAAATATGGGAGAGGGAAATCCTTTTCTTTTAGATACAAATGATTTTGCTAGCATGCATTTGTTCAAATCTATGAACTACTTTTTAGAATGGTGTATAATTTTTTTTCTCCAGCAAAATCCAGTTTCTGTATCAGCTCAGTAGATGGTGTGGCCAACTGTCTTATATATATTATGGATGGATGAGTTTAGGTGACAATCTGCTTTTCACTTGAGAAGATTTAAGTACTGATACCAAGCACACCACTGCAGTCCTAAATACAAAAAATATATTTTAGAATTTAAGAAACTCATAGGTTGTACTACTGACAATGTTCAGTTAAATTCACATTTTTAAACTGAGAATATCAGTCATCATTTGAAAAATAATTAGGACACTATTTGTCTGACTTCACAGATCCATGTGGGGCATTTCTTGAAAGGAAGTGCCAGTGGATGTGAACAGTTGAAATGTTATAATATGCTTAATAAGAACAGTTAAAGAATGTAGCAATTAGGACTGCACAACCTAGTAAGTTGGTTTAGTTTTAAATTTAGCTGGGATTTGTGGTTTAGTATGACTTACAGATCTATCTCATTTGGTTAGTTCAGGATTCAGTATGTTAGTAAAACGAGTTAATGAGATGGTAAATCAAAAATTGGCAACTTTTGTGTGGTGGTTGAACTACATTTTATTTTATTATTTTGGAGGTTGCCAAGGGACACAGATAGCATGGCAGGCTTAGAATAACCATTTAGGAGGGCACAGAAGTAGACTTTCCTTTTCTTTGTAAGTTTCTGGCATTAAAGAGCCAGTAAAATAGGGGCAGACAGAATCTTATAAAAGATTTAAAAATAGTTAATGAAGTACAAATTCTTCACGTATTTCTATTCATTGACCAAATGATGAAATGGGAATTAAACCAATAAGAAGTGTTATGTTTGGTGTTCTGTGAGGCATGGACGAGGCAGCAGGTGAACAAACAACTCTTTATTAAAGGTTTAAACAGAAGCCTGGATAGCTGCAGCTCCACCCCTATTTATACACTCAGCAACTAGGTGGCGGCCACTAGGATTCAAATATTAGTTCCCACTTTAACACAAGATAATTAGCATGTAGACAGCAAGTCTGGCTCTTAACTGACAGAGTCTTATGACCGTTTTTTCAACAATTCCAAGTAATTCACCTCAATACATTACAGGAAGTATTTCATGTTAGATCAGACTTGTAATTACATGTTTGCCTTGACTAATGGTATCTTAGCTACTGTATACTAGGCAACTGCTCTTCAATAGATACCTAAGACTGAATTTGAAAATATCTATACCCAAAGGAGGTATTCTGCCACTGAACACCAAGAGTTCAAAATTATTTATGTATTGCTATATGCACTTAATAAGAAGGCAATTACAAAACCAGGAACCAAGTCTGAAAAGTGTGCATATTTGAGACTTTTCTGGATATACTAATGATCTAGAAATGTATGTTCCTTTTTAATGTAATTTTTTATTAAGGATCTTAATTACAATAGTAAAAAGTAAGGCAAAGTAAACTTACAGAATGAGAACAGAATGGAAAAAGTTGATGTTTTAGGCATTTGCTTATTGATAAGAGATGGGACATGGGATCAAGAGATACCTATTTAACCTTACAGGATATGAGGAGTTTTTACATTTTTTATACTTGTGATGAAGGTTCGAAGTCACTTCTTTATATATTTCTTTTCTTCTTCTTTATTATTATATCTATTATATTTTTTTCTTTTCTTTTTTCTTCTTTCTTTTTATTTATTTCCCCAGTGTGGGGATGCCTATTTTGTAGATCCAATGCAAAAATTGGTCATTCTCTTGGTTTATCATTTCTCTTTCAGCCATTTTCTTTTATATATCCGGTAAATCATTTTCTTAGCTTATCATTTGTAGTTCCAAATTCTATACTTTTTATGTCTTGTCCAATAAAATTTGTTCCATATTTGTCATTCCTCCTTATCCATAGCAATAAACATTGTTCAAATTTCCTTTAATATTTCCAATACCATAATTTTAGTTTTGTGTTATTTTGTAAGTCCCAGTATTAATTCACATCAAGAACAGGCTTGTAATTTCTTTTTCTTCATAGAATCTGTAGTCCATCATGTATCTTTGTTATGGCTTATAATAGCCACGATTGCCCAAAAAAATCTGTTAAATAAAATCAAAATCTTATTTAACATTTTGCTCTTTATTTCAAATATGTTATGCTCTTAAGCTTATAATTAATTTTTATTTTATTTAGACCTGAAGATAAACTTGCCCTGTGAAGACTTTTCAAACTTGTCATTCAAGTAGGACTTTTCAGACTTGTCAGTCTTAAAGCTATTAGAGATAATAGCTTGAAGATAGTTAATAGGCAATTTTCAAAAATGGCTAGAAAGTGAGGCTTGCAAACCTGGTGTTCTTTAAAGGTTTGCAAGCACAACAGCTGATCCCATCATTGCTTGGTGCTCAAACCAATGGGAAACTATTGTCCAGCAGTGTCCTTGCAAGGAGCAGCTATTCAGAGAACTTGTAGACAATCTCCCATCCATTCATTATCTCAAGAGGTTCCAAGGAACCAGTCAACTTACTGGTTGTTTGGTCTTTGACACAGTTGTTATCTCCACTATTACAGAGCTGCCTTCAGTTCACCATACCTCACTTGGAAGTAGAAATTGGACCCATACAGTTCAATGTCAAATTCTACATACTGAACTTTATAATACACTTCACTATAACAGTTGCCTTATCTATAATGTTGAATAACTATAGAATATATATATATATATATATATAAACATTTCTAAAAAATTAGTATAAATAGTGGATCTGAAAGCCAGTGTTTTGTTGATGAGTATTTATTACATTTTAGCATTAAATAATAGATGTTCAGATGGATAAAGCAAGAAACGTGTTGTGACCTAAATAATGGATAGGCACATCCAGGATTGTAGCATTGTAACCTACTATTGTTGCTACATCCTATATTTTATATCAAGATGACTTTAATTCTCTTTTCTGCTTTAAAGATCCAGGTCTGTTATTACATGGGTCAAGTCATAATTTGATATAAAGAAGAAAAAGAAGAAAAAAAAAACCTTAAGGATCAGATCATTTTGCCTTCAGAGGGACTATCTGTCTCTCCACCAGGCAGTCATAATTGGGATTTGTCTTCAGCACAAATGCTGCTTTGTTGTTTGCTGAAGATGAAACAAAGTATTTCTGCAGGAACTGATGAATACTACCCGATATTAAATATTTAACCCAAATAAAGACCAAATTTATTATCTTTCTCCAGAGTATCAAAAGAATATGTTATACAGTAATGACAGGACTAAAAATGGATAAAATATTTGTTCTTTGCATTAGCCAGCCCTTGTTTTTTTTTTATTTGACAAAAATGACAATATCCAGAAAGTAGAAGCCTATCAGCCAGGTTAGTTCTACTCACGGATCAGATATTCTTGATTCTTCCTTAATAGAAAATTAATCATTTTAAATGTTCTGGCCATCAGCATATGGTTTCATTTACCGGTACTACTATTTTTCTGGATATTAAAGTTTGGTAGAGGAAGATCCACTGCACGATTTGCTATTTATAACCATTTTAAGAAATTGTAATATAATAAGCCATATAACATAATATATTCTACTGTATGTCACTAGTAGAAGTAGAACCAATGTTAATTGGCATGTATTGCTCCAATCTGAAGAGATAGCTTATATTAACCTGGACCAAACAACATAACCTACATTGACATGGAATTCTTGCACTAAAAGGATCTTTCAGTGATGAGATAGTGGTGACTTGACAATGCTAGAATTCATGACAGTGTTTCTCAACCTTGACAATTTTAAGGCATGTGGACTTCAACTCCCAGAATTCCACAGCCAGCATTGCTGGCTGTGGAATTCTGGGAGTTGAAGTCCACATGCCTTAAAATTGTCAAGGTTGAGAAACACTGATTGTAGCATATTCTTGTATATTTCTGATGCAAGAAGTTCCAACTCTGCTATCCTGTGAAAGACACAGCTATTGTGAAGACTTACAGACATGTGCTGTGCTTCTGATTATGTGTATTCTTAAACAAAATTTTGGAATCAAAGCTAAAGAATTGTAAGAGAGAGAGAGAGAGAGGGAGAGAGAGAGAGAGAGAGAGAGAAACAATATCCTATATGACAGTGGTGGCGAACCTATGGCACAGGTGCCAGAGGCGGCACTCAGAGCCCTCTCTGTGGGCACGCACGCCGTCACCTCAGTCCTAGGCCTTCAGCTGGGTTTTATAAAACCTTTTCGCTTTAGGCCTCCGCCGCTGTGTACAAAAAAAAGGTTCAATCAATCAGTCAATTTCAACTTCTCGCGGGGAAAAAAAGATCTTGCAAAGTTGGAATTGATTGATTGAACTTTTTAGTCCCACCCAGTCTGCCATTACCATCGCAGCCACGCCCACCATGTGAGCCACGCCCACCCAATGGGCCATACCCACCCGATGATGCATAAGTGGGTTTTGGGTTGCAGTTTGGACACTCGGTCTCTAAAAGGTTCGCCATCACTGCTATATGACCATGCCTAATAGTAAATGCAATGACATTAGTGTTATATGTAAAATATTTCCTTTTAGAGGTTCTGAATTCCTTCAGTTTGGCTTCAGTGAATGATTTTGGCTTCTAATATTATAAAAATGGGGAAAGGTTTTCATTTGTTTATTTTTTCACATAATTTATATAGAACATAGAATAGCAGAGTTGGAAGGGACCTTGGAGGTCTTCTAGTCCAACCCCCTGCTCAAGCAGGAGACCCTATACCATTTCAGACAAGTGCTGTCCAGTCTCAAAAACCTCCAGTGATGGAGCCCCACAACTTCTGAAGGCAGGCTGTTCCACTGGTTGATTGTTCTCACTGTTAAGAAATTTCTCTTCAGTTCTGCACTGCTTCTCTCCTGGATTAGTTTCTATCCATTGTTTTTTGTCTTGCCTTCTGGTGCTTTGGAAAATAGGTTGACCTCTTCTTCTTTGTGGCAGCCCCTCAAATATTGGAACACTGCAATATAATATTTGCAATGCAAACAATATTTTTACTTCTATAGTACCAGTTCCTTATTTGTCTTTTTTCTCATAGGGAAATTGCTTCAGATTCCATGATCATTTTTGCTTCCCTTTTCAGGAACAAACCTCCGAATATTTTAGAAGAATTAAGGCTTCATTGAGTGCACAGCATTTCCCCCAGGCTTCTTGTGGCCTGAATAAGCCAGGTTTCACTAGATGCTCTGCTACGTGGAATCACTGAGACCAATCACTATGCCAAAAATGTTTATGATGCACAGCCTGTTATCTTATATAAGAAAGTTGAAAAACACAACTGACCTTGAGAAAAGCTACATACATAATTATCACATTTTCATTTGACAATATAGCAAGACATGCTGCCATAGAAATACTTTGCTTTTTTAGCACTGGCCAGAAATATATAAATCCCTATCAGGCTAAATTCTGCTATTTGTTATAGTCTTGTTCTTAAATGTGTCCATAGGAAGAGCTATACTGGGAGATATCCTGGAGGAAAACAAACATTTTCTTCTCTTCATAAAGGAAAAACAAAAACCCAAGAAACCGCAGAACTACAGAACAATTATTCTAGTACTAGTAGCAGGGAAGAATCTAGAACACAGGTGTCAAACTCGATCGTGTCACATGACCTATTGTGATGTATCGTGATGTTTTTTGCCTTTGCGGAGGCGGGGTGGGCGTGGCTTGTGCATGACACATCCGGCCCATGGGCAGCCAGTTTGACACTCCTGATCTAGAGTGAAATAATGAGTACTCTGTAAGCAGCTTGAAAACAATTATCTCATCACTGTCAGCATGGACTTGTTAAGAACAAGCCTTGTAAATTTAACTTCATCTCATTTTACTTTTTTAAAAAACCAGGTAACTGTTGGCAAATTGTAAGAATACTGCAGGCTTTATTTAGCTTGTCTTCACTTGATTATATCAGTTATATATCAGATTATATTCTGATAGATGTAGGCTGAATGTTCTCTCTGTTATGTGCTGTGAAAACTGCTCAAAATCACAAAATGAAATATAATGGAAACAAATGCAGAATAGGTTAAATTTTATTTGCTGAGATTTGTAATAGATTTCTATTTGCATACACATATATCCTAGTTTGAGTACTGTACTTGTTGTTTTTGTTGTGTATGTATGACTTTGAGATAGTGTTGATTTTTGGTTACTGCCTAGACCAGTGGTGGCAAACCTATGGCACGGGTGCCAGAGGTGGCACTCAGAGCCCTCTCTGTGGGCATGTGCACCGTTGCCCCCATCCTAGGCCTTCAGCTGGGTTTTATAAAACCTTTTCGCTTTAGGCCTCCACCGCCGTGTGCAAAAGAAAAAGGTTCAATCAATCAGTCAATTTCAACTTCTCGCGGGGAAAAAATGATCTTGCAAAGTTGGAATTGATTGATTGAACTTTTTAGTCCCACCCAGTCTGTCGTTACCACTGCAGCCACGCCCACCCAATGGGCCACATCCACCCAATGGGCCACACCCACCTGGCACCCGACGATACATAAGTGGGTTTTGGGTTGCAGTTTGGGCACTCGGTCTCTAAAAGGTTCGCCATCACTGGCCTAGACAAATCTCTGCAGCTTTCTTGGTCGGATTTCAGAAGTGGTTTGCCACTGCCTATTTCCTGAGGGGGGGGGAGAGAGAGAGAGAGAGAGAGAGACCCCCAAGGACATCCAGTTGACTTTGTAACATCATGGTCTTCCAGTTTTTAGCCTGAAATTTGGTCTCTTACATACTTTGTTTTAGATGCCACATTATTTCAAGAGAAGGACAACCAGGATGATCAGTAGACAGGAAACAACGTCAGATGAGGACACACTAAGGTAAATGGTTATAGTTAATTTTGAAAAAAAGAAAATTTAATGACATATGATACTATTTTTTAAAAAAATATGCTGAAGACATGACACACAGAAAGTAATGTCATCAATAATTCCAGTTGCATGTATTTTTTTAATTTTCAGAAAGACAAATTTCAACTAAATATTGAGAAAAAGCTTTCTGTAATTAACAACAGTGGAATGCCTAGTTTTAATCATGAACTTGGAATGAACTATGGGAAAAGTAGTGAGCACACTTCCTTAAAAAGGTTCAATAAGATGATAGACAAGTAGATGTGAGGGTAACTTAGAAAACCAACTTCATTTTATGATATGATTATCCAAGGTGACTGGTGATTGGGATAGATACTCATTTTCAGCCCTTTCTGTTAAAGATAGTTGTTTGTGAAGATAAAATTAGAGGAAGGATGGTTATATATAAACTGTCTTAAGGTGTGACACCTATCTAGTATAAATACAATGCACAATAATAACGCCTTAGAAGAACAGTGGTCAGTTTAAATACAACTTGTATGTGCATCTTTTTCTTATTATTCCATAATTAAATATTCAAAAATTATTTCCTTTTCCTGTATATTTCTTTTGACATTGCACTTTAAAATAAATATTTATACCAATTATATCATTAAAGAAAGAAATCTAAATTCATTGTTATATCCCTTGTTAGATAATTGCAGAAAAGGCAGAAAAAGAATATGTATAATACTGTAACATTGCTTTTTTAATTTAGTAATGTATAAACTGAATGCTTGATGAGCAAAGTGAGTTCCCTGGGGGGGGGGGGAAGAGTTTTTTTCTCCATCTGAATTTTCTCCTTATGTGACTTTTCCCAGAGAAAATATAAATGAATTATTATACTTCTTTTTGTGGAAGCTCTTAAATTATCAAGCCAAAGTGTTTAATAAGTTAATAATAATAATAATAATAATAATGATGATGATGATGATGATGATGATGATGATGATGATGATGATGATGATGATGATGATGATGATGATGATAAAGTTGGAAGGGACCTTGGAGGTCATCTAGTCCAACCCCTTGCTCAGGCAGGAAACCCTATACCATTTCGGACAGTAATACTCCAATCAACAAATTGCCAAAGAAGCCAACAGTAAACAGCCCAACCAAACAACCTCTAAGATCACTCCCACCAACACTGACAGGGGCAAGAAACTAGAATATAAACTGACAGTAAACCCCACTGCTCACTAGTGTTGTGATTCCGTGCCAGCCTGTGTTCCCAACAGCTGAGTCTGAGGAATCTGAGGAGGAGGTGGAGGAGGCTGTTGAGGGGCCATCAGGGTCAGAGGGAGGCTCTGATGAATTACAAGACTCACGGCTTGATGAAGAGCCTGGCCCCTCCAGTCGTGTTTCTGATGAAGCTCAGCTGTGTGAGGAGCAGGAGTCANCTTGTTTGCAACGTGTTCCTGTGGACTATTTCCTTCCTTTGAACTTGAGGTTTGCTGTTTGTGTTTTGGACTTATTGACAGGATTGTCACCCAAATAAAAGGGATTTTGTTTTGTTTTAACGTTTCCAGCCTATTGTATCAGCAGGGGTTGGTCCTTGTGCCTTTAACAAGGACGGCAATAGGCTGGGATAGAACAACTAGTGTTGATATTACCTAGTCTGAATAATAAAAATCTGCACAAAAACCACCAAGCTCAGAGAGTACCAAGGACCTCTAATTTTAACCCTACTTATAAATATTCTTTATTAGTACTAAAAGGGTCAGGAAGGAGAAACACTTCATGTGCCCCATTCAGTCCCATTCAGTGATTTCTCAGGGACTGGAAGAGAGAACCAGCTGAGTCATGGAATCTCCTTCCCAGTATGAGTCTCACATAAAAAGCTATATATCTTGTATGAACAGGTATTGTACTACAGCGGTCAACCTTTTAGACTCAACATCTGATAGTAACTGACTATATCGCATAGTACAAGGCTTAATCTCTAATATATGCAGTTTTAAGAGTGAGATTATAGATGCTATGGCCAAAGATATTAAGACCACATTAACATACTTGGGAATTAAAGCAGTGTGTGATATTCTATAATTTTAGTTACCAATCTGCATTTTTGAAAATCTTAGTTCTTTTTTTTTTAAATTCTATCACTTGTTACTCTAAAAGGAATCACAGAAATAGATTGCATTCCTGAATTTAATGATTGCTCAGAAGGCTGCTGCATACAAATTGCCTTCAGAAAAGGAATGCATATTTGTAAAGTCAGTTCACATTCAACAATGTGAATTGACTTTGCGATCCTGAGAAATAAAACATATTTTTACTAGAAATATTACTGGAAATTATAAGGATATAAAGTAAGAAGATGGATCAGATTCAGCTAAATTCTGGTGTGTGTTTTTTTACAGAACAATATTTTATGTGTTCATAAAGAAATGGGTCTGAATTCTATTCTGTTCTAAGTCTGGGCATCCATGATTTTCTCATCCTGATCTGATTTACTGGAGGTTCTGATTGCTACCAAGAGTGGAAGACTTATTATTCTCATGTTACTGTCACCCATACTAATCCCTAACAACAATACCATTACTAAACATCTTGTCAGTCAGCCTTTATATCATTCTAAGAATTCACCACACACAATTTACCACACATCTTGGCTTGTTGCTTGAAATCACGACTTTGCTCCTGGGTCTTGGGCATTGCAATACCCTGGCAAAATTGAAAGGGCATGGTTCATAAAACACAGTAGTAAGAAGGAAGGAAGAATTTTAGATTCATTGATTACATTTAAAAACTAATATTAGACCATTCTTAGTTGTCCTAATCACAGCATCTTTCCCAAAAATGAACTCAAACACATCTTACAAAGGAATGTAAAAAAAAACAAGTGTTCCCTCTTTCATAGGATAAGAAAATTAGATGACAAATTTCACTTGTAGTACTAATATAGTTTTACTATGTTTGCTCATCTGCTAAACCATATATGATAAGAAATAAAGTAAAAATAAATTCTATATGTGAATAGAATGAAATATACTTACATAGTCATTAGCCACATTCTAATCTTATTAAATTATATTATAAAGTTTGTTAATCTTAAAAGGAAGAAATGTTAGTGAACAGCAAAGTCATAGTGCTTGAGAAAGTTATTGCTATCTGGATTTTTCCAGTTTTCTTTCCCAGAATTTCAAGCTTCTTTTCTCCTCACAACTATAAACAAAGATATATTATACATTGTAACTTTTAAAGAATTTCATTAAGACTGTAGAGATTGTAAAGGTTATAAGATATTACTACAATAATAAATCCTTGTAATATTTGTATTAAAGATAAAATAAGATTGGAATAATATGATAGACTAACACTTTATTTGTATGCTGATAGGGCTTTGAATAAAACAGTGTTGGAACTAAAATCAGGTCCAGTTCCAAACTGGGAATAAAATGGAGGCTGCTTAAGAAAGAAGATTTATTGGTGAGCAGAACCAACAACAGCATGTAGTTCTGGGACAGCTGACAAAATGGTTGGTTAAGTGGATAGATTTTTATGAGATTCTGGGGCCTTGAAGTTGAGATGTAATTCTGGTCTTCAAGTCTGAAACATAGCTAGTTAGAAAGGCAGATACACAATTTAGAGATCAAGAGATTAAAATTGCCACAGAGGAAAGGGATAAATGGATGGGGAATTGGGGAGTTGAGAAGGAAATCTGAGCTATATAACTTTGCAGAAGCCAAATGACTGAACTCATGTTGAAGGAAGGCATTATTAGCTAGCAACTAGCTTAGCAGAAAATGTTTAGTTTTGAACAAAATTTTCAGTGTTCCCCAAGGGTGAATGCTATAAATTTCTAAGTAATTTTTAGATTAGCACAATATCACTTGAACAAAATTGCTGGGACACTGCTTACAGAACCAAACAACAATCAATTATCCATCAGCTTCTGGCCCTTATTCAGATTTATATCACTTTCAAATATAATTGATTAAAACAAGCAAACATCTCAGCAAGATTTAAATTTTGGGACAAACATAATGAAAACATGACAGCAAATAAGAAGTACACATTTTGAAAATAGATGCAAGGAACATGGTCAGAAAATTAATGATAATCATTCCTTCCTCTGGCCAGAAATAAAAGCTTCCATGATATCTTTCTATCAATCAAAGCTGTAGGAAAAAAAGTGCTCTAATCTGGGCAAATTTAGGAGTACTCCTAAAAATAATTAATTTTACTTCTGTTACTTCTCATAATTGAATTTGAATTCTCCAAATTCAAACATTGTTTTGAATTTATTTATCTTCTAGGCTACTGCATCAGGTTTTGTCATCTAGACATTTGATGAGGATCCATTGGTGAGCATTCTTTAAATGTGGCTTTTTCTGCAAGCTATGTATCTACTTACTACTCACAATATCCAGCCCACACTAAATTAGCCTTGCTAACCAGGATGTGATGGAAATTTTATAAAATCTTCTGCTGAAGTAAAAAATATGTCTGCAGTATTTCTACAAGTCATTAAAAAGTTATGTGATTAAAAAGAAAAAAGAAAAGCTGATGTAGAAATATTTGTTCTTGCCAACTCCACAATGTCTTGTGTAATTGCTTTCAAAGTAGAGTACTTAAAGATAAAACTTTTAATAATCTGCTTTTGAATCTTCTCATGTATTAATGATACATGAACTAATTTGTAGTCTTCAAAATATCCCCACTCACTCCCCTTTTGAAGAGAGAGAAGATCTGCTATCTAGTTCACCATTCTTTGGGATTGCTTAAGGATAATATGTAAAGATTTCACCAGGCTATCTATTTTTTTTTAATATGCTAGGATGCATCTGGTCCTGAAGATTAAATTAATTCAAAATAAATAATTATTTTCTGATAATATTTTTTATCAAAGCTTAAAACCTGCTCCTTCATCTTATTTTTCACAATTGTCTGGTAGAACACATACTTTTGTTGGAGACAACTGAACAAAAATAAGAGCTGAATAGCCCCCACATTTCTTTGTTACCTGTTAACATTTTGTCTCCTTCACTGAGCAGATTATTTACTGATTCTTGTCTTTTCATTTTATTTTGAACATATCTGAAGAAATCATTTTTTTTAACATCCTTCACTGAATTCAGCTCATTCTGAGCTTTCACTTTCCTGATTTAAGCTCTATAGCTTGGGGCTAAATGTCTATATTCTTTTGTGACCTGACCCTCTTCAATCTTCTACTTTGTTATCAGATCTTCACTAAGCTTTTTGTGCAGCTGTATTGGCTTTTTCTGCTTTCCTCCAATTTTTCCTTCAGTGAACTTGTCTGCAATTATGCTTTCAATATCATTCCTTCTACAGGAAACCTTTTCCTCTTGATCAGTGCTTTTTTTTGAAGAAAAAAAAGGTGCCGGAACTCACACACGTCATACAACCCGCCTTGCCTACCCTACAAGGTTCCATCCAAAAAGGTGCCGGAACTTCGTTCTGAACATTCTATGAAAAAAAAAAGCCCTGCTCTTGATCTCCTTTTCTCCTTACATCTCTTGCCACGGGATCCTATTTATCATAACTTTAATTAAAGTCTGCTCTTTTAAAGACCAAGACTACACTCAGTTTCAAATGCTCCTCAAACAAAGAATTTCAACATTCATTTCTCACTTTCCCCCAAAGTTCTTGTTGCTTCCATTTTTTTAATACATTCACTATTTTCCTACTCACTGATCAATATCAAGTCAAGAATGTTAAACTTTTTGTACTTTCCTTCACCTCCTGAAAGAGGGAGCTATCAGAAATTTACTGGAAGAACCATATTTGGCTGAGTTTTTCTCCCAACACATGCCAAGGTAATTAAAATATCCCATCACACAGCTTCATTTCTTCTTGAAAAACCTTCCATTTACTTTTGGAAGGCATAAATGACAGCATCTCCCAGGGTGGTGGGGGAGATATGTTATTAAATATCATCAAGAATACTGATTTTATTTCTTACTAATTTAGATTTCCTTTTCAGTACTGCAAAGTTCATTCACCTGGGTTTCTATGAATGAATAAATCAGAGCACAGCCAACCCCCCATCCAATCAGAGCACAGCCAAGCTCCTTAACCAATCAGAACACACCTCCACCCAATCAGAACACAGCCAAGCTCCCACCCAATCAGCTCAAACCCCACTGGCAGTTAAAAGGAAGAAACAACTGCGATCACACACACTACTCCCAGAAGCACGAAGCTGAAGACACCAGCCTGAAGATGACGAATGTGACTTCGTCGAAACGTCGCCAAGACACTTCTAATTCTACGTGGGAGAAAACCCTAATAACTAAAGACCTACATACAAACACCCGCGAAAACCTCAGAAAACACATATATATATATGTGTGTCTGTGTGTGTGTGTGTTTGTGTAGATTATATATATAGATATAGACATAGATAATGTTGTAATATACTATTGCAAATATTATAATATAATACATACAATTTATTATAAATTATTATAATTTATGTATTATACTATATATATATTAAATACCAATGTTATAACAGTTATAATATTTAAGATAAAACAGTTTCAAATTTATTTAGAACCTGCAGATTCAACATTCATCAAAATATAGTTTTAGAATTAAATTATATTTTAATTGTATCAGGATAATGAGGGTTTTTTTATATTTCCAGATAATGTTTTTCCAATGGATCACAAGGAGAAAAGTAGACGTTTCCCAAATTCTCTATTGTGTATTTCTCCTTTGTCATCTTTTCTTTTCTAAATTATTCTCAGTTTATAGCACTCTTAATGACCCCACTATGATTTTCCCACAGAGAAAGAAAATAAAACATTTCTCAGTTGCAGCCTTTACACTATGACAAAACGGAAAAATGATCTGGCATAGATTTTTCAATAGCATTGAGAGGGAAGGCAAATATTTTGTTCTTTCATAAGCAAAATGAAAAAATACTGAGGGATAGGTCTAGGGGAAACAAAACAAAATCAGATTAATTTTACCAAGTTCAAGATATTCTACAGCAATAAACACTTGTTTGGTTGATGGGAACAATCCTGCTCGTTACTTTTGGTGGAGTCTTGGTGCTTCTGAAGGAATGAATTTGTGATCTCTTGCTCCTTCTGGACTACTGACTAGTGTTTAAACAAAAAATGAAGGCAGAGATTGTAGTCAGTGGATTTTTGTCCACTTTTGGCTACTGTATCCATCACAACCTGACATGATCTGATGACATTAATTCATACCTTGATCAACATCTGGTTGGATTGCTGTAACACATTTTATACTGCACAGCCTTTAGAAACAATCCAGATTCTACAACTGGTACTGTGTAATGTAGTATCTAAATTTCAGCTTGTTCAACCCTGCCATTGCAGAATGATATTCACTGGAAAATCATTATATTGACTACCAGTGCATTTCCAGTTTGTAAAATTGCTTTTCACCCATATAGACCTAGGCAGCATAGCATTAAGATGCATCAGGCATCATCTTGTCCAGATGGAACAGGCTTATCTGGCACAAACATCCTGAGGAGTCCTACTGAGAAATCCCACATGAGAAATAAGTAGGATGTGGTCTATGTGACAGGTTTTTTCCATAGTGCTGCTCCTGCTTTGGAATTTATTTTCTACAGAAGTCCACATAGCTCCTTCCATCCAAGCATTTTGTAAAATAGTGTTATAGTTTTACCCATGTTAGTCTGTCATCTGTTAACTTATTTAGAAAGATTAATACTGCCCTTACAATACAGATTGTAAAAATAAAGGTTTGACCTAAAAATTATACTAGTTTAACTCAATATTAGATTGGTTAATCCTATATCTATATTTGGAGTGATCAAAGCTGAGTTGAACTAAAACAGAAGTATAATTTATGAATACCTTGCCATATAAACAGTGAAACATAGATATGCATAGAATTTAATGTGAGAATAAATTTCCCTGCTCCCCACTTACTCATTAGTATTACAAAGCCATCACACACCATATTTTCTACATCAGGAGTCCCCAATCCCTGGTCCAAGGTCCTGAACCAGACCATGGCCCATTGGGAACTGAGCTGCCCAAACAGTGGGCGAGCAGGCAAAAGCATAAAGCTGCATTTATGCAAGGGGTGTGCACAAGCATGAACACATCTACTCTCTCCCTCCCCCGCCACCACTGGTGGTCCACAGAGCTGGAAAGGTTGGGGACCACTGTTATACATATAGAAGTTTCAACTTTATACAATGTTTGATAATCCCAGAACCAGCAGAAAATCCATCCAATCTGCAAAATGCATCAACAGCAATGGAACATCAAAGCCATTTGATTTGGTTTGCTACATCAAAACAAGTTTCTATTTTAATTTACAAATCTGCCTTGACGATGTGATTCAAATTAAACTTGGTTAAACTTTGAATCTTAACGTACTTTAAATTCACCCAATGATACTGATTCCATCACTTTCCAAGGCAATTTGTTAGGTGAAAATATATAGCCTCCTTCATATGCACTAAATTGCTATCAAATATTGTGTGTGTGGGGGGGGTACAGTCAGTTACAAGAGTATAAGGAAAGAGTCCTAAACTAGCCATATATCTTCTGTCATAATTCATATATATTGGAGTTAGAAGATGGTGAATATTCTCAGCTCATATGTTTTTATAAAACTTGATCAACATGTCATGACATCGGACCTGGATATCTTCGAGACCGCCTCCTGCCGCAGATTACCTCCCATCGGCCTGTACGCTCCCACAGAGTGGGTCTCCTCAGGGTGCCGTCGGCCAGACAGTGCCGGCTGGCGACCCCAAGGGGGAGGGCCTTCTCTGTGGGAGCTCCCACCCTCTGGAATGAACTACCCCCAGAGATCAGGGTGATCCCTGAT
>NW_015388765.1:83472-88174 GCF_001527695.2 Protobothrops mucrosquamatus
GGACTGGCCTAGGGGAAAATTTTTAATGGGGGTTTTAAAGTAATTTTAAATTAATTAGACCAATTATTAATATTTGTTTTTAATTATGTTTTAATCTGTAGTTTTGGGATTTGCATTTTTATCTGGTTGTTAGCCGCCCTGAGTCCGCAAGGAGAAGGGCGGGATATAAATATAAACAATAAATAAATAAATAAATAAAATGACTATGCAGAGTGGTCTCTTCCTTGCCATTAGTGTCAGTTAGCAATTGTTTTATAGAACTGAAACCAAGCAGGGCCAAGAGTAAACTCTGAAGGACCCTTAGGTGGTGAAAAATGACCTTTATCAAAGGAGAATATGGATGAAGAGCAATTTCAGACAACAATTCATTATCTGAATCATTGTAGAAAACAGATGCTTTTCCCCTACTGAGCTACTGATCTCTTTTTACTGGATTTCAATGAACTATGTTTTGATTGATTATCATCTTTTCTCTAACATAATATCATTCTGCATCATACCATTTATTACTAGCAAGTAAATTCTGTCACTCATCCTATATGATTTATGAGATTATCATGGTGAAGCAAGGATAATTGTATCCTTTCTTTTAATAAAGCAACCTTCACAAAGAATTTTAAGAAACAGAAGTGAGGAATAAATAAAGGTTTCCAAGATATATAGACAATAAATTTCATCTAAACTCCCATAAAAAGGAAGCAGGCAACAAGGCTGTAATATGCTAGCTAGCTTTGCATTTTTGGTAGAAGTTTGAAAAATGCTAAAACACTATATTTTAAACTTGTACAGTGTTACAAATTTAATTTCAAAAAGGACCCTTGGAGGAAGTGGGATGCAAAAACGGCATCTGTCTACAATTCTTCAAAGCAGCTAAATCTGTTCCCAGGATCATGTAATAGTTATGAATTCTTGCAGAAAGTAAGAGTAATGTCCTCATAGACTCCAAGGGACCTTTTTGGAACTGAATCTGAAGTACTAGTATAGAGGTTTAGTACATTTGACTGTCAAAGTTCTCCATGGCCAAGAAGGAAAATGATAGTCAAGAATTCCACAGACAGTGATTTTAAGATTATGGTAAAATTAATATAGCAAAGGTAAATTTGTACACATATCTGTGTTTGTGTGTTATACATGCACACATGCATCTTCAAGTCAATCTTGGCTCACAGTAACTAAATGGAGGTTGTCGTTTTTTTGGCAAGATTTTCAGAAATCTGTATCCTTCCTAAACTTGACAGAGTGAAACTGGCCCAAAGTCATCCAGCTGGCTTTGTACCCAAGATAAGAGTAGAATTCCTGATCTCCCAGTTACTAGCCTGGTGCCTTATACTACTACACCAAACAGGCTCTCAAACATATGCATATAATTCTGTGAAGGAAAAATCTTTTTTCTGATTAATTAAATGTTGGCATATAGTTTGCCATTGATATTTATCAAAATCTCAGATCGGAGATTTGATCTGATCTCAGAAGAGCTGAACTCTGTGAGTTGAGAAGGGGGAATTTATGATATACTGATCTGAGTGACCAAATATCAACAGTTTCATGCTTGTTTAATTTATCTTATAAATAATGTCAACATGTGATATGGCAGTGTGAAAAAATAATTGTTTTAGTTTCATCATCTTTAGCTGCAATAATATAATTCCATTCATCCCATTTCATTCCATTGCATTTAAACTGCTCAGAGGTTGCTGGAAGAGCTGAAATCTGTGAGTTGAGAAGGGGGAGTGAAAAGGACAAAAGTAGCTGATTGGACCTCCATTGCATTTAAACTGCTCAGAGGTTTCTGAAAGAGCTGAAATCTGTGAGTTGAGAAGGGGGAGTGAAAAGGACAAAAGTAGCTGATTGGACCTCCATTGCATTTAAACTGCTCAGAGGTTTCTGAAAGAGCTGAAATCTGTGAGTTGAGAAGGGGGAGTGAAAAGGACATAACTAAAAATTGAAAACAGCAGCAGTATATACAGGGTAAGTGCGTCTGAGATTGTGATTTCCTTTCATTCAGAATGACTGGCTTAGTTCAGTGCAACACTTGTTTTACAACTGTCTTTCGCAGTACTCTTTTCAAACTGTCCTATCTGTAAACAAATCACTAGTCTACAAGGACAGATTACTTATCTAGGGTCTGTAATCTGTGCTCTTCAGGCAGAAATAGGTGTCCAGTTCAGCACTTCTACCCTATTAAGCTGCTGCGATATCAGCCCCCTCTGATCCTGCAGGAGAAGGGCAGTGTGGAAAACCATGGGATCTGGCAGGGTGAGAGCTGTGAACCATAAACACAAAGCTTTTGCTGTGTCCCTGCATAACAGATACAGTGCACCTGCTGACCTTAATATGGACACTAAGGAGACAGGTCAAGGTAGTTGTGATGATGATAACTCAAATAAGCAGGGGATTGTGGTCCGAGAGGAACTATTTTGGACAGGGGAAAGTGTGAATCAGATATTACACATCAGTCATGCAAGAAGAGCAAGGCATCCAAAAAGAGAAGCCACCTTCTGGTTTGTGATTCAATTATAAGGGATGTAAATTTAGGAAAGAATACAGAGGTTTCAAAAGAGGTCAGGTGTCTTCCAGGTGCTACTGCCAGTAGGGACAAGAAGCGTATTTGTAAGACAGTCAAGAATGCCAGCAAGGACTGTGATGTGGATGCTATTGTACATCTTGGCACTAACGATCTGTCCCAAAAAGATGTACTCTCTGTGCAGAATGATTTTCAGGGCTTGGGGCAGGAACTTAGCAGGATAGGCTGTAGGCTAACTTTTTCAGAGGTTTTACCAGTGTATAAGGAACAAAATGGAAAAGGCCAGCGTATAGCAGAATTCAACATGTGGCTAAAGGAATGGTGTAAAGGGGAAGGCTTTGGTTATATTAGTCATGAGGTCTGCAGCTGGTCTAATGAAAAAGTGTACAAAAGAGATGGTTTGCATCCATAAAAAAAAGGGACTGAGTTGCTTGGCAATAAACTCCCAGATTTTCTGGAGGAATATTTAAATTGAACAGCGGGGACAGTGAGTGATACAGAACAAGGAGAAGGGCGGGATATAAATCTAAAAAATAAATAAATAAAATAAATAAACATTCCTGTCCCTGCCAATCTAAAAATTATAGGATTATCAGTGTATGTAATATAGGAGTGTGTGTGGACAAGAATATCAACCCAGCTGTCAAGCAAAATCAAGCTTTCAATAGTGAGTGCCAGACAAAGTGCACTAACCAAACAGGTGGTAAGAAAATAGGGGAACTCAGGCACCACACAGGTTATGTAGAAAGTAAACATGGGGTCAATCAAAAAGGACTCAAATGTCTATACACCAATGCATAGAGCATGAGCATTAAACAGGGTGAATTAGAAATTCAGGTAAATGAGGGCACATATGATATTGTTGCCATTAAGGAAACTTGGTGGGATGAAACCCACAAATGGAACACACAGCTAGAGGGATTTAAATTATTTAAAAGAAACAGACCAAATAAAAGAGGAGGTGGAGTTGCTCTCTCTATAAGAAATAACTACATCTCTACAGAATTAGAGCAAATCAATGATGAAAACTGTCTTGAATGCATTTGGGTCAATATAAAAGGGGGGAAAATGACATTGCCATAGGTTTATACTATAGGCCACCCAACCAAACAGAGGAAATAGATGAACTTTTTACTAGTCAGCTAACTAAGATATGTAGGAAGCACATCACAATAGTAATGGGGGAATTTAATTACCCTGACATCAACTGGGATACAAACTCTGCACCAAGTGGAAGAACAAACAGATTCCTGACAAACCTAGCAGACAACTTTTTCTCCCCAAAGGTAGAGAAGGGAACTAGGTGATTAGCCATATTGGACCTAATTCTCACTAACAGAGATGAAATGATAGAAGGTGTTGAAGCCACAGGAACCTTGGGGAGGAATGATCATGCAATATTGGAATTCAACATTATGCAAGCACAAGCAATAGAACACAGTCAAACTAGAGTCTTGGACTTCAAGAGAGCTAATTTCAATAAACTTAGAGAGAGCTTGGGAAGGATTCCATGGATGAGAATCCTCAAGGGGAAAACAACTCAAGAAGCTTGGGAAATTTTGAAAAGTGAGATTATAAAAGCCCAGTCTAGCACAATATCAATGAAGAAGAAAAATAATAGCTCTCAAAAGAAACCAGCATGGCTGCATAAAGAACTCTCTGATAAATTAAAAGATAAAAAGGACAAGTATAACAAGTGGAAAGAGGGGCACATAACTAAGGCAGAATATCAGCAAATAGCCTGAGCCTGCAAAGGTGAAATGAGGAAAGCTAAGGCTCAGAATGAACTAAGGCTTGTGACAAAAGTCAAAAATAACAACAACAAAAGCTTCTTTCAACATGTAAAAAACAAGAACAAAGTCAAGGAAATGGTTGGCCCATTAGTGGGAGAAAGTGGCAAGAAGGTGACAAGCAATAGGGAGAAAGCAGAACTATTTAACTTGTTTTTTGCATCCTTCTATACACAAAGAAGCAATGGATGGAAACTAACCAAAGAGAGAAGCAACCTAGAACTAAGGAGAAACTTCCTGACAGTTAGAACAATTAACCAGTGGAACAACCTGCCTCCAGAAGCGGTGAATGCTCCAACACTGGAAGTTTTTAAGAAGAAACTGGACAGCCATTTGTCCAAAATGGTATAGGGTTTCCTGCCTGAGCAGGGGGTTGGACTAGATGACC
>NW_015388765.1:88826-93313 GCF_001527695.2 Protobothrops mucrosquamatus
TTATCATATAGCACTACATGGCTCATATTCCAATCTGTTATACAGTGCATTCTCTTTTAATTGGGAATGTGGGAAGACACCTATATCAAAAGCTGGTTAAGTATTGTTTTACAGCAAATTATCACTTTTATCTACAGCACTTTTTAAAATTGTTACACCTTTTGCTTTAAAACTGTTATCTCAGCTGATGTACTTTTTGAGGCAAAGTTGTCACATTCTTGATCTTATAAATATACTTCCTTTATCAGTGATGGCGAACCTTTTAGAGACCGAGTGCCCAAACTTCAACCCAAAACCCACTTATGTATTGCCGGGTGCTGGGTGGGCGTGGCCTGCTGGGTGGGTGTGACTACAGTGGTCATGGCAGACGGATGGGCATGGCCAGGATAGGCATGGTCAGTTCAATGTTGATCCTGGGAAGGGACGCCTGTGGGGGCCGGGCAGGGTTGGGGGAGATCCAGGGGTCTCTGGTGGATGAGGCGGTGGGCAGGAGGCTGGTTCTGCGGGGTGAGGCGAGGCAGGGCGGGGATGCCATGTTGCAGGGCAAGGCGAGGCAGGGGCCGGGGCAGCTGCTGCCTGACACCATCGGCCCCCGCACACAAAGGCCAGCAAGCGCATGGGTGCTGGGACCTCAGTAAGTTAGCGGGCGGCTGGTTGAAGAGGACAGTTGCCATCTCCGGGGCATGGCGCGTGTGCCCACAGAGAGGGCTCCGAGTGCCACCTCTGGCATGCGTGCCATAGGTTCGCCACCAGTGTCCTATATACTGTATTTCAAAGGGATCATAACATACATTCATTCATCATTTGCATGGTCAGTTCAATACATAAAGCCAATTTTTCACTATAAATAGCACAGAGGACATTTTGCTTCTTCTTTGGATGACTCTCTCATAACTTATGGGCAACCTTCTTAAATAGCCAAAGCCTGCTGTATGTGAGATAGGACCATCCTGTTTTCTAATTCCTATTCATTGTAGTCCTTATTTGACAAAGTATCAGGAACAGCTTGTAGGCACAAGCACCAGATGCTACAATATGTATACGTACATGGATGAGAGGGAGGGATGATAAAAATCAGGGACCCATGCTTGTGTTAAAATTGCCTTCAATTAGCCACTGAGAACTATAAGACAAGCCACTGAGGAACATAAAAATACATTTCCTCTTGTATGTTTGCAGCCATTTTAGAAATCAAGGTTATAAGATATTCTTATAGCATCATTCATTTGTTAGAAATGTCAAATATATATAAAAAATCAAAGCAATTTATTTACACCGTGTATAAACACTTGTAAAAAACCCCTATTTTACACATAATTTTCATGCCATTCATGAAATTTGCATGTACGTGTGTATATATGTATGTGTGTGAGAGAGATTTTGTATCTCACATACTCAAAATACAGTGTTTTATCCCATTACTCAAAACATCCAATTTTAATTGATATAATCCACACTATGTTGATAAGAAGCTTAGCTCTTTTGGGGGGGGGGAGATAAACATTATCAGAATGTTTATCTGTTCTCTATGCACCTACCTCACATCCAAATACTCTTTGATTTTAGTAGAAAGATTTCTTCCCAACTAGTGAACATGAGTTTATAAAAAATTAATAAAGAAGCAATATTTAAAAATTAAACACAATTGTGCTTTCTATTAGAAATGATTCAATGCCTCAAGAAAAAAAGCATTGTAAGAATCAGAAAATGTTCAGCAGAGCAGTGAGATTTTGTCTTCTTCACCTTTTGTCTGCTTATTTGATGATGGTTTCAGCAATTTGACTAAATTTTTCTTTTCACATACTGTTCTGTATTTTCCAGAAATTCTGGCCATTTTTGCTAGAATTTGGTAGGCACAACCAACAGAAAATGCATTCTATTGCTCTATTAGTAACAAATTTACAGTGATAAGAAAGATTGTAAACATAAAATGTTCAGAATAATTCAAGTAATTCAAAAATTCTAAGCCCTCTATTAGACAATACTTTATTAAGGCAATTCAAAGTATCATTAAGGATTTACCATAACTAACCACCAGATTGAAAATAAAGTAGATAGATATTAGAACAAAAGAGTTGTCAATAACTTATGAAAAAAGTCAGGTATACATCTAGATTCAGTCTCCAAATCAGCAACCTGATGTATTTCCCAAACAATATTATAGCAGGTTCATCACCGCCACAAATCAAAACATTAGAACAAAATACAAAACTGCATACCTTGAAAAATACAAATGTTCCTAATTAGTTTCCATTGTTGAAGAAAAACTGGAAGAAAGATATTTTATGCATACATATTGAATTGTACAAAAGACAGTACAAATATAGATGACAGTATATGTTCTTTTCCATTTTCTCCACAGGCAGTAGCAGCAGGGAAGGCAATCAAACAAAATACATATAATGAAGTATCAGCTTGCTGAGAGAAGCACAGTATGATCATCTTCCCCAGGATGGAAACACATTGTATATGTTCAATTGTTCTGATATACTTATAATTTGGAATATTCAACTGCTTTTTCATTATATCCAGGTATAGGTTACAATGGGATCAATAAAGAAATATTGGAATATGGAATGCTCAGGATTCCAACTTGTTAGCCAATATGCTTTATTTCATCCCTAATGCCTTTGTTTTTCTTTATAACTAAATAATAGTGCCAACTAAGCAGATATCATTCTCATTTTTATGTTTTATATTTATACCACTGTTTTTTAAGTTTTCATAAATATTGTTTATAACAGATGTCTCTGCTGACACTGAGACTTTCCCAAGCTTACTGATATTTTCCTATATAAACGCTGCCATTCTGGAGACTAAATAAACAAACAAAGCATATCTGAGGATTGAATTGGAGCTAGTAGATGGAATATTATTGCAGTATCTTTTATTTGATAGATGTTAGCTATCAGATGTGATGATCCAATTCAAAAGATGTCTTAAAACAAAGATAAATGAACAAATCCTAGTATTACATATATTTGACTACTTATATTTATTTGCACATATTCTGCAGTCACAGATTGTCAGAAATTCACAGATGATTTCTCAGATTTAGGATATTTCCATATAAATTGTCATTCTCAAACCAATGGCTGAACCCCAAGTCAAAATAAGCCCAATATAGTGCTGAAGTCTGCAGTTTATTACTGAAATTTAAATACAGTTTTTTTTTATCAAGTCAGATGTTATAGCAATTACCATTAAGAGCAGTTGCAGAACACTAAGAAGAGAACTATATCTGTCTAGGTGAAGAATAAATTATTTTTCATCAAAGTTGAAATTCTTTTAATATATAACATTCCCCCACAACTTGTAGGACCATTCCATCCTGAACACAATATGAACATTTAGATTAAAAGTTCCTATTGGTGTAATTTAAAACTGTTCCCAAAGGAGTGAGATGGGTTGATCCAAATGTGCTAAGGGAGAAAGACATACTACCTGTATGTTGCATTCCTGGCAATTAATTAATGGAAACCTGAAGGGAAAGTATCATATATTCTATTTGATTAATTTGTTTAATTTGGCTTTAGTTTGCCATGCTTATTGCAGAGGTATGAGACAATGGGGAAGTAGAGAAGTATAACTGTCATCTTCTTTACTTTAAAACACAATATAAAAACATAAAAATAGTCCTGGTGGATAAGACTAAGGCCCATATTAATCCACCATTTTGTTCTTACAGTTTCCAATCAGACACCTTCGAAATAAAATACCTTTGAACCAAAAGTTGTGAGTGCTCAAACACTGGAGGTTTTTAAGAAGAGATTGGAAAACCATTTGTTTGAAATGGTATAGGATTTCCTGCTTGATCAGGGGGTTGGATTAGGAGACCTCCAAAGTCCCTTCCAACTCTATTATTTTGTTATAAACCCAGACAAGAGATAGATGGATATTCTTTTCTTACTGCTGCCTGCTGCAGTTGGAATTTAGAAGCATGTGTGCTCCATCTTGATTTCAATAGATTTCTGTAAGTAATTAGTTCAGTTATCTACTAAGAGCTGCCTTATGATTTGGCAAAGCTGATGCTTACTAGAGAGAAAAGAGGAAGTCAAAAAGGTGGCGAGAGAGTGAATGGCTGTATCAGTTTATTCATTATTTTATTTACATTATTATGGGGAATTCCATTTTGTCCTGAAATTGTTTTTCAGCCCCACTGTCTCCCCTTCAAAAGATTAAATCATAGAGAATGCAGCCTTTAATAGGCAAACTTAAAACTTAAGTTTTGCAAATCAGAGAACATGTTTAAAAAAAATAGACAAAAAAGTCAGGTATGGGAAAACACAGATGAATTAATTTCATAACACAGTAATTTATTATGAAATAGACATAGTATTCAGTGGTAGACAATCAATTTCAAATGAAATGCAAAATAAGGCTCTGCATGCTCAAGAAATGTTGCTTTTTCTCCAAAGCTGAATCTATTTCGACCCAAAACCCGTTATCATCAATTCAAGGAAAAGTGCCATCTCTTTGCAAGTGAC
>NW_015388765.1:95205-96746 GCF_001527695.2 Protobothrops mucrosquamatus
CAAGTGACCTCCACTATTTTTCACTATGTGGCTGCAAGACTTATTAATGAGAAAAATATTAAGCACGGAGCAAAAAATCAGCAAAATGCTTGATACATTTGTTAATGCCATTATCTAGTGCTGAAAAGATAATGAAAAATCACCCTGATGGAAGTGTTCATCTCTGCAGTTTATTGCTTTTTTTAATTGCTATATGGCTAAATGTTTTTGCAGCAATGACAGCAGCAACATCATCCATGAAGTTACCATTACTTTTATTTCATGATGAGCCCTGTTTGTTATATTCGATCATCATATAAGGCACGGGTGTCAAACTCGCCACGTCATGTGACGTGTCGCGATGTATCGCGACTCATTTTGCACTGCTGGCAATGGGGTGGGCGTGGCTTCGGTATGATGAAACCGGCCCGTGGGCCGGCAGTTTGACACCCCTGATATAAGGCAACAAATGCAAAAATAGCAGGTTAGTTTTTAGAGCTGATACACTCTTGATAAGATCAGCAAAAATACATATAACATTCAAATACAAATATATAACAATGTTTCACTATGCTTTTTCCTCTCACCAATTTCTTGGGATGTATATCGTTTTTGTGAGCTGAAAACTAAGAATGCATTTGAGTGATGTAATTGTGATGTAATAGGGACATTCCAGAAAAGTAGGCAAGGCCAGGAGAAAAACTATATATGCCTTTTACTTATTTTCACATTTACTAAAATTAAGGAAAAGTCATTATTAGTTTATTAATTTCAGAATGATCCTACCAACTGTAATGAATGATTGGTTTCGTTTACTTTTTCTTTCCTGTCAAACAAAATCATCAGAGGCTCATTGAAGGATTGCATTAAGGCCTTTCATTTTTAGTTTGTCCTTCTGTTTTCCACGAGACTTTTTGTGCATAAGATAGAGAAGATTATCCTTGTAAAGATAAAACATAGGTGCAACAAAATGGTTTTTCTTCCAATTCTCTCATTAATTCAGGATGTGACTTAACTTAGCCTCTGTGCATTTATGAACATTTATGAAATGCATTTTTTCTAGTTGCAAAAATGAACAGCTTTTCCAGTTCTTATTCCACCATTTTCCACATCTCTACCAACTGAATCTGATTGCTACAGAACTCACACATTTTTCCAGGTAAAAAAAATCTGCCTGTGAATGATTAAACCCTGGGCGGAGGTGTGGGGGTGAGAGGAAAGGTAGAGGGGAGGATATTTAAAGACTTGACAAATTGTTCTAGGAACCAGATGTTTGTTTTTTGCATATGCAGATGGGTATTTTTGTGCAGAGCTTTGATGAAGATGCTATTTATAAAAATCCTTACAAAGCAATTACTTGTCTTTTGCATACAACAGCATCAAGTTCCAAAATAGCTGCTTCATAAAAGTTGTTAATTTGTATTGTGAAGCTTGATTTTCAGAAAAGAAAATACAGGAAGAGAGAAGAATAGCAAGAAGGTGGTATAGTGATCCCTTTCAGGCAAAATCACACAGTCTTTCAAGAATAATAAGAGCAAACTAGCAGCAGCAATACATTTCAG
>NW_015388765.1:98173-101508 GCF_001527695.2 Protobothrops mucrosquamatus
TGGCCTAGGGGGTATTTTAATTGGTTTTAACAAAATTTTAATAGAGCGGCCAATTCAAATATTTATTCTTAATTATTTTAGATTTGTATTTGGTATTTATGTGGGATTGTTTTAAACTGGCTGTAAGCCGCCCTGAGTCCTCCGGGAGAAGGGCGGGGTATAAATGAAATAAATGAAATAAATGAAATGAAATGAAATACAACTATCACAATCTATGAGAAGGGTAACAAGCTGAGACAATCAACAGACTACTACAACCACTTGGCATCACTGTAACAATCAAACCAAAAAAATCCTTCCAAAACTTCTTAAGCCAACCAAAAGACCCAATAACCAAAAAAAGGAGAAAAGAACAGGAATCATTCTACAATGGAGAGTATAATAGGCATTATTTAGGCTATAGAGGGAGAAGATTTGCAGAAAACATCCACAAACATCAACAAGCAGCCAAAAGGCATTATCAAAATCTCTTAATCTCTTATCGCGTAAATGAATTCAGCCATATTTAGTTGAATCCAATTCAACTAAAATGTTGACCTTTTCGACCAAGTTAAATCCAAAAAATACTAGGAAATGGCTTATCTTTCTGACAAATCAGCCATCCACAAACACATATAAACATCATCTACATTTATAAGATACAATTAAATGTCAAGGAAGGAAAGCAACATCTCAGAGCCTGTAGTCCCCAGCAAACAGGAATCCTATACGTTGGAAACAGCACCAGACAAACAATTTGGGGAGAGAAAAAAATCAAGAAATGAAGGAAAAAGCCAAACCCCTAGACTGGCAAAGAAGCTATTATATATAAGTAACCAGCAAACTTCATTCCCCATGCACTGACAGCTTGGTAATAAAACATCTGCAGAAAAGTAACCATACTCAGAGAACAGCAAAAACCTAGAAAGTCAATCCTTAGCTACCTATATTTTCTAAATATGCACAGTATTTCAGATGTCTGTTGTTTATTTGTTTGAGTATATT
This sequence comes from Protobothrops mucrosquamatus, assembly GCF_001527695.2. Taxonomy (NCBI): domain Eukaryota; kingdom Metazoa; phylum Chordata; class Lepidosauria; order Squamata; family Viperidae; genus Protobothrops; species Protobothrops mucrosquamatus. The sequence continues at coordinate 99,158 of NW_015388765.1, forward strand.
ACATGGTATGTAAAGTGTGACTTCAGATTGGGAAGAATTGACTTTGTCATCTATCCTCTTTTAAACAACAACAACAACAAATGAAAAATATACCACGGACTAACTCTGAGGAGCAAAATTCACATTATATTCAAAGAGAAATGCAGATAGTAGGATAATTATAATGAGTTAAAACAGTTTAAAGCATTTTGGACGTGTTTCCAATCACAATTTAAATTCAGTTGCTCAAAGTTTACAAAAAGCAGAGTAGGATATGGATAGATGTGGCGGTATACAGAAGAAATGGTAGCTTAGGTAGAAAGATTTGAGTATTCCTCCAGAAAAACAGATAATGCTACATTATTCCAGTTCCCGCTGTTTGCATAAAGTTTAAATATTAGAAGTGTCATTGTATACTGTACATGTCTTCAATATCTGTCTTTCAAAATATTGCAAATTGAGAACTCTGGTTAAATTATAGAAACTAATCAGTCACAAACTCACACCACTCTCTTTCCATCCTCATTATGAAGTAGCTCTGTTTCCTTCTAAAACAAGAATAAAACTACAGAAGATTTAGATTTGGATGGAATCTGTTTCAGAGCAGCTGAACCATATTAACAATATGTATAGGGTTATATCTGAATCTAAAAATCTGTGAAAGAATATTGTTGAATATCTAAATGTATCATTGTTTATTGCATTGTGTTCTGAAATGCTAGAGCAGTGGCGGCGAACCTATGGCATGTGTGCCAGAGGTGGCACTCAAAGCCCTCTCTATGGGCACGCGTGCCGTCGCCCCAGCCTTACCTTCCCCCGTGGCCCCCTACCCACCAGCAGCCCCCCCGGAGGAGAGAAACCCCTGGGCATGGCCTGCACGGAGCAGCACAGCCAAGGACATGGCAGACAGGCAACAGGGATAAGACTCCACCCTTGTGCCCCGTCACATGCAGATGATGCTGTGGGGCGTGGGCAGAGGGCTTGGCCGCCATGGTGCTGCAGGGCCGCCTGGGTGATCTGCAGTGGGCTGTGGAGGTGGTAGGTGGCCCTGCGGGTGGGCAGGGCAGGGGGCAGATCAGTGAGGGGGGTTGGGGCACTCTGTCTAAAGGTTTGCCATCACTGTGCTAGAGGATTGTTAAGAAATAAGTTACACTGCAGATATTTTTGTTAGGTATTATGGAAGATTTGGATGTTAAAGAAATGAATTTGATGTTGAATCTTATAACAGCTGCAAGACTACTAGTAGCTCAATATTGGAAAATGGAACGTCTGCCCACTATAGAAGAATGGTCACTTAAAGTTTCAAATTTAGCAGAAATGCCCAAGATTTCCGCTTATGTGAAGGATTATTCACAAGAAAGATATATTTCGCTTTGGAGAAGATGGATAGATTATATTGAGAAGAAATATGGGACCAAAAAGTTTCATTTGGTTTCTGAGTGAATTTTAGAGTATTATTGTTGTTATACAGTTTATTTATCCTTATTTTTAATTATTAATATGATATTATTATTATTATTGTGTCTAATCTTAATATATTTTAGGTTAAAAAGAGAGTTAAAGGATTTTACAGATTTGTTATTCTAATAATTGATTAATGTTAGTTAGAATATGATTATCCTATTGTTAACCCTGTGATTAGTTCTGGGAAGTGGCGGGGGAGGGAGGGGGAGGAGGAGGGAGGGTTTTGGAGAGGGGGGCAATTATAATGTAAAACTTTTATAAAACTTTTAATAATAATAATAAAAAAGAAATAAGTAGCCATTTCTTAACATATTTGTTGCAGAGAACAATACCAAAACCTGCAATACCAAAATCTACATGGAGGGAAGTGTGTAGTGGGATGCCCCAGGGCTCTGTGCTCTTCAACATCTTCATCGACGATTTGGATGTTTTGACACTGGAGAAGTTATCATTCATATTAGAAAAGAATAAGGAAGGAAGCTAAGACCTTTTTTTTCTCATTAGGAAGAAGATGATCTCTTTTGTTTTGTTGGCTTCTTTTCCAAAGCAGACTCATTGCCTAGCTTCTGATCTGAGTGCTATTTAGCATAAGGTCACCCAAATGCCAAATACTGCTATGATGCATCCCATAGTCTCTCTTTCTCTCTCTATAAGCAACTTTTGCAGCCAGCTATAATTGATTTGGTCACGAGCCCTGGGAAGTTCAGCTACCTTCCTCCAGACAAAAGATGAGAAATGCAGAGAATAACCCTCTCAGAATAATAGCAGGGGAAAAGAAACGGATCTTTTCTAACTCAAATGTTATCTAAACATAGGATCAGCCCCAGTCGGGTATTTCAATAGAGATTTCAAGCTGCTGCCTGGCAAAAACATGATAGATTTCACATTATTGGGCTTTTATTCACCAC
>NW_015388765.1:102119-105157 GCF_001527695.2 Protobothrops mucrosquamatus
TGTGCCTAGGATCCTACAGCATATCAAAGTCATTATAATGAAGTGGTGGAAATGGAGTGTCTATTTAAAACTGGTGATGGGTTTGTTTTCTACTGGAGTGACTAACACAGGTTTCTGCTCCTTGGTGAAAATAGACAATGCTCCTTTGACTTATAAGGCAGCAAATAATTACCAATCTATTATGACATATAAACAGACATACATAAAATAAAAATGAACAATACAGCATACACAAAAACAAAAGGTGAAAAAATCACACAAGTTAATACATAATAGAATGACAACAAAAGGTAATTACAGCTAAGTCCCAAATTCTCCTGACTTTGTAAGTCTTTATAGGGAAAAAGTAAGCTTGCAGTGTGAACCAATCTGTTCCTCCTTAGGTTTTATTACTATTACTATAGTAATAAAACTATAGCACATAGATCCTTTTCAATTTTTGGCTACAGAGTAATTTATCAGCATAGCTAGGTTATTGATATTTCATCCTCCAATTTAAAATCACACTCGTCTTCTTTCAAACCAGCTGTGAGAATTTTTTGGCAAGAAGGCAAGACAAGAAACAGTGGATGGAAACTAATTAAGAAAAGAAGCAACTAGAATTAAGGATAAATTTACTAACAGTGAGAACAATTAACCAGTGGGAACAGCTTGCCTTCAGATGTTGTGGGTGTTCCCGCCACTGAAGGCTTTTAAGAAGAAACTAAACAGCCACTTGTTTGGAATGGTATATGGCCATGGTGATGAACCTATGGCAGTGATGGCGAACCTTTTAGAGACCGAGTGCCCAAACTGCAACTCAAAACCCACTTATGGATTGTTGGGTGCCGGGTGGGTGTGGCCCATTGGGTGGGTGTGGCCCATTGGGTGGGCGTGGCTGCAGTGGTAACAGCAGACTGGGTGTGACTAAAAAGTTCAATCAATCAATTCCAACTTTGCAAGATCTTTTTTTCCCGCGAGAAGTTGAAATTGACTGATAGATTGAACCTTTTTTTTTGTACACGGTGGCAGAGGCCTAAAGGGAAATTTTTTTATAAAACCCAGCTGAAGGCCTAGGACTGGGGTGACGGCATTCGTGCCCACAGAGAGGGCTCTGAGTACCGCCTCTGGCACCCGTGCCATAGGTTCGCCACCACTGACCTATGGCATGTATGCCAGACTGGTCATGCAGAGCCCTTTCTGTCGGCATGCACACCAGAGGGACGCTCCCCTCCCCCTCTCCATGTGCACCTGACTAGTGGGAACTGGAGAGGGCAGGGAAACCGAATCTAGCAGTGCTCTCGCGGGAACAGCTGCGAGAGCTGGGCAGGGAAAGGGGAACCTATAAAAGGAGCGGGTTTTGGCGGGAGTGCAGCGAGATAGCAAGTGAGTGAGCAGACCTTTGGAAGTGATGGTGGGTGTGAGTTTGGAGAAGACAAGTAGGACGCGGTGTCCGTTTGCGCTTTGCAGAAGGCTAGCAGGGGAAAGAGGACACATGAGTTTGGACTTTGGAGAAAGGGAGAGAGAGAGAGGAAGGAAGGAAGGAAGGAAGGAAGGAAGGAAGGAAGGAAGGAAGAAAAGAAGAAGAAAGAAAGAAAGAAAGGCCATGCCCGCCAGTGCCGCTGGGAAGATGTGTAGCCAGGCCTGCCCAGGTGACGCCGAACCAGCCAGCCCTTCTGCGGGAGCACAGGAGGAGGGGGGAGAGCCACTACCCCTAGCACTGTGCCTGCCTCCCTTTTGGCTCCCTCAGCCTCTCTGCCCCCCTCCAGGCTGGGCTGGTCAGATTCCCTCCATGGGCAGTGCTGTACCCACTGCCAGCCCATCCCTGGCCAGCCCTCCTCCTCCATCTTCCTCCTCCTTCTGTGGGCAGACCGCGACTTACTGAGCTGGGCTGTGCCTCTCCCTGCACGCATCCTCAGGTGGAGAAGCTGGGCAGCCATGGCTCTTGCTCCCCTCCAGCCTCCATCTGTCTGAGGCCCAAGCTGGGCAGCGATGGGCTGGAGACCTCTGGATGGCAGCAGCTGCCCCAGGATGAGCGGTAGGTGGGGTGGGCGCTCCCAATGTCCACCGGGGAAGAAGTGGCAAGGAGGCTCCGTGCCCAGCCTAGCTCAGTCCTGGCACAGCACGGCAAGCGAGGCAGAAGCCCCACACATGTCCCTGTGTGCAAGAGTGCCCCCGCCCTGCCAAGCAAGTGGAGCTGTGGCATCTGTGGCAGAAGAGTGCAGGTGGGAAGCGGAGGGCACGAGGAGCCTTGAACCCAGCACAGCCCCTCCCCACTCTCCTCCTCCCCCCCTTGGAAGAGCTGCAGGACTCAGGAGCCTCCCCCATGCCCCCCACCCTCCCCGGTCCCAAGGGCATGCTAGCCAGCTTTCTCCCCAAAGGAAGGAGATGAGCCACCTTAGCAGCAGCTGCTGGGCATTGGACTGGCATTTTTCTAGTCCATCTCCCCCCACACACACGGTGACATGAGGGTGAGACAGACTATGCCAATCTGCCTTGGTGCTGCTGAGCTGGCACCACTGACTCAAGAGGGGTGAGCCCCCTGCCAACGTTATGCGATTAAGAGGCTCTGGCTGTTGTGTTCTTTGTATTCCCCCCCCCTTAATCCCCTATGCATATCCTGATCACCCATTAAGGGTGATTGCCCATCACCATTGATCGCCCATTAAGGGTGATTGCCCTTCTCCATCTGCATACAGTTTCATGCCCATTGCTGGTTGGCTAACTAGCAACAGGGTCTTGCCAGCCAATGGGATTGTGTGATTACAAGCCAGGGGAATCCCATAAAAGAGGGCTCCCCTGGCCCAGAGAGTCAGTCCGGATTTACTTGATGCCTTGCCAATAAACCGAGAGCTGACTATCACTCGACTCGTGTCTTACTGCCTGCGCGATCTAACACTGGCGACGAAGGTGGGATCCCAGTAAGACTGCACGACAAGGGCAACCTCGTGGCAAGCAATCTACTTCGAAGCAAGAGCTCCTCCACGCAGCCTTCCGAAGCAAGAAACTATCCGCAACTCCAAGATGACTTCCACCCCGAAATTCTCGTCTTCCCTACC
>NW_015388765.1:108874-109948 GCF_001527695.2 Protobothrops mucrosquamatus
CTGCATACAGTTTCATGCCCGTTGCTGGTTGGCTAACTAGCAACAGGGTCTTGCCAGCCAATGGAATTGTGTGATTACAAGCCAGGGGAATCCCATAAAAGAGGGCTCCCCTGGCCCAGAGAGCCAGTCTGGATTTACTTGATGCCTTGCCAATAAACCGAGAGCTGACTGTCACTCGACTCGTGTCTTACTGCCTGCGTGATCTAACACTGACAAGTGACTGGGGGGGGGGAGTAAGAAGGGCAGTGAGCTCATCCAGATGGCCTCCAAGGACTGTTTGTATCATTGAAATCTCTATTATTGTGTTTTTGGGAGGTGGAGTGAGTGGGGGATTTTTATTTTTTGCCTTGTTTTGCTCTTTTAAAGAGAAAGCGCCCCCTGCATAGCCAGAAGCCTTGCGCCATTGCCGTTCTCCTGCCGTGCTCCCCCAGCCCCTCTCTTTCCCTTCGTTTGAAACAAATAACCCCCCAATCCTCCTGTTCCTGCCTTCTGAATTAAAACGAGAGAAAGCCATGTTTTTTCTTTTGTGGTCTTTACATATTTAAACTGCAGCTAGAAGGAAGTGGGGAAGAAAACCATCGTGAGACACTCTTCAGTTTTAACTTTTTTTCCTTGTCGCTTTTGGGAGTTTTCATCCTGCTTTGGTGAGAGGACAGCGTTTGGGAGGGGGTGTAGCTGCCCCCTTCTCCCCAAGCCATCAGCTGAGCAAGACGCTCTCCTGCCCACTGCCCCACCCATCAGAGACCCCCTAGATCTCCCCCAACCCTGCCCGGCCCCACAGGCATCCCTCCCCAGGAGCAACATCGAGCTGGGCACGCCCACCCAGCCTGCCATGACCACTGTGGCCACGCCCACCCAGTGGGCCACGCCCACTCGGTGCCCGGCGATACATAAGTGGGTTTTAGGTTGCAATTTGGGCACTAAAAGGTTCGCCATCACTGGTATAGGGTCTTCTGCTTGTGCAGAGGTGGACTAGAAGACCTCTAAGGTCCCTTCCAACTCTATTATTCTGCCTTTAGTCTTTTCTTGCATCACAGCTGTTCAATATAGGTGTCTGTTTCTTTAACTGGGGAG
>NW_015388766.1:0-30516 GCF_001527695.2 Protobothrops mucrosquamatus
TTGAGTGTTTGGCAACCGGCTCACATTTATGATCGTTTGTAGTGTCCTGCTGTCCACATGATCACATTTTGCTACGTTTTCCAGCAAACACCACTCATTGGATAAAATGGATTTGCACTTACGACCATGTAGTTCACTGAACGGTAGCACGATTCGTTTAACAATCACACTGACTCACTTAACAACCATTGTTAAAATCGTTCTAAATCTGAGTGTGGTCACGTGGTGTCTTGACTTACAACCACAACTATTTATGATGTAAGTCAAGGACCCCCTGCATCTCTACATGCCTGAGGTCATGGTGATGTCTCTACCTGACTTCTTCACCTTGCAGAACTCAGCGCCTCCATCTCTCATTTGCTCTGGGTTAAAGGGTCTATAATACAACCACCTAGTAGGAAAGCTGCCTGGATTTAGCTTTTAGATACTGGCCAGTCTGATTTTCTGTCCTTTCTTCCATACACTCATCTTCCCATTCCCCACACCATCCCCACTCTTACCCAATAGTTAGTATCTCCCATTCAAACCAGCCAGACACTCACCCTGACTCCTTCCCCCCCCCACTCAGTCTTTCACACACAAGGGGGCTAATGGCTTTCCTAGCTCTTCCCCAGATCACACTTGCTGACTCAGTGGCATGAGAAATCCCTGTGCAATAAGCCTTCAGCTAGGTTTAACATACAGTACTTTATAAAGGTTAAACACCTACTCTGCACTAAAATCAGTAAAAGAATGGAATAATCTCAGAAACATTGGTGTCATAGCCCAGACTTTCTTATCTCATCCCCTTTGCACTTTGGCCCTTAGTCCCCTGCACTTATTTGGTTGGGCCCCATCCCCCAAAAGTTTGTTTAATCTTTCTCTGAGCTGAAAGCTTAGGTTTCTTGTTCCTACTGTGCATGATTAATTTCCACCTTAGTAAACTTCAGGTCTGGCGTGATCATATTCTAATCAGATTGCGCCATTGCATATGATCTCAAAGCTATTATACACTAAATGCAGACTTTGTGCTTGTTCAGATCTTTTCTCCCTGTTATATTCTTGTTGTTAATTTCTTCTTCCTAAAGATGTTCTGTATGATATTAGGTCTGGAAACAAGAATTAACTTTGTTTCTAGACAATCTTTCTCAAATTTAGTCATCCAATTATGTTGGACTAGAGCACAAATCCACTCCCGTCAACACATTATTCAGTTAGAAATTATGAAAATTGTAATCTAACACATCTGGAGAACACCAGCTTGCAGATAGCTAGTCAAACTATATTTCTTGCATTGTCCGGAAGAAACATAACAGAGATTTTTTTTTTCCTCCTGTATTATGAGACAGAACTTTATTCAATGAACATTTTATTGTCACTATAAAATGTAGTGTTCCACAGATGAAACGTTTGTGCAATGCAATTCAATAAATAAAGTTATATAAACAAAGAAATCAAATGGGAAAAGTATTTTACAAAGCACAAAATGTTGCATTCCATCTTAAAGTACAGTTTACACATCCTTACATTTAAATTTAAATGAGTTTTCTTGATCCATTTATCATACAACACAAACCTAATTATCTAGATACTGGCTAATCTTAGAAATTCTGAAGAATGATCCTACTTAGAAAGAGATAGGAACGCTACAGATGGATCAATGGGAAAGAATGTGGCTGGAAGGACTAATATTCACACTGGCTTATAATTTAAAAGAGAGTTTTTATTAAATGATGTATTGTTGATGTACTGTATGTCACCAGAAAAATTACTTCAGGCGTATAAAGGTATTTCTAATTGTTGGAAATGTGAAAAGCATGAAGAGACATGCTTGGTTTCGTGAGAAAAAAAATTGAACACAAATACATATGAGACTGCAGAAAGTTTTAAAAATTAACATTCAGATGAAACCAGAATTTTTCTTATTAGGACTTATGGACAATCAATTAGAAAATATTTATGGACAATTAGTTTTACCTATCATAACTGCAGCCAGATTATTATTAGCACAAAGATGGCAGAATTCAAAAATAACCACAAAGATGGCACAACTTGCAGAAATGGCTACATTGACTTGTTTTATTATGGAGGGAACAAAAACTGTTCTTTATAAAACAGTGGTCCCCCACCTTTCCAGTAACATGGACTGGTATAGCAGCAGTGGTGGTAGCGACAGCAGCAACAGGAGGAGGGGGATGGTTTCATGCCTGCAACCTAGCTCCTGCGCATACACAAATGAAGTGTTGTGCACATATCCACCACTTGCATGGCCCTGTTCCCATTAGGCTGCGGGCTGGTACCAGTCGGTGGCCCAGGGATTGAGGATCCCTGTTATAAAAGACTGGAAAGCCTTTATGAGCTTTTTGTTGAAAATGTATAGAAACGATCTGATGATTTCTGGATTATGGGGAGAAGGGAACCACATTACCCAATTTAGAAAAACAGTTTTAAGTAGGTCTATAACTGCTGTAAAGAAGATGAGAAATTGCTTCGTTAAGTTTGTTTTTTTCTTCTAACCAGTGGAACAACCTGCCTCCAGAAGTAGTATATGTTCCAACACTGGAAGTTTTTAAGAAGAGACTGGACAGCCATTTGTCTGAAATGGTATAGAGTTTCCTGCCTGAGCAGGGGGTTGGATTAGATGACCTCCAAGGTCCCTTCCAACTTTATTATTATTATTATTATTATTATTATTATTATTATTATTATTATTATTATTATTATTATTATTATTATTATTTTCACTTTCTATTGTTTTCAGCATTGTTTTTTACCTTTCGTACCTTCTTCTATATTTTTTTATATTTATCTTTTAACTTTGTAAAACACTTCTTTAATAAAAATTATTTTAAAAAAGGGGGGGAGTGAGTTGCTGAACAAACCTATACATTGCAAAACACATCCATCAGGAAAAGACAGGTAGCTTAGGATACTATAAATTTTAGTCTATGATACCAAAATATGCACATTTGTGGTTCCAAAGGTGCTATTTAATCAACCAATCAGAATAGAGCTGGAAGGGATCTTGGAGGTCTTCTAGTCCAACCCGCGGCTCAAGCAGGAGACCTTCATAAATCTGAAATTCATAAATGGTCTTTTCTTTCTTTTGTATTTGGGACCCAAAGAAAGCTCAGCAATTGGAGGCAGCAGTTGTTGCTGCTGCTCCAGCTTCCTTTCACTAGTACTGACCAGCAGTTGGAGAACCCAGGGGCTTTATATGTGCCAGAGTGTGGATCTTAGCCAGTTCCTAAATACACCCACCGATTAAAAAACCGCTTAAGTGGCAGTCACTTGGGAAGAAGCCTCGTAAACATCCTTCTCTGGAAAAGCAGGGCCAAGTGACAGTAGCCGCCTCACTGTGCAGCTCCTACGAATCGGGACTATTTCAAAGCAGCCATTGACATTTGTGGCTTCAGATCAATGCTTCATTCGGAAGCACTGAGTAAAATCAAAGTGCTAAGTTCCTACTTAGTATGGCTCAAAGAGCGGTGGCGGCTGCCAACAGGAATGTATATTAGGAGGCCCAGGGATACCGGAGGGCACTTTGCCAAAAACCATCTTAAATCTGAAGCCAGCTACGCAGCCAAGTATCTCTGCCGAAAAAGGTGCCGTTCAGTGAGCTCATAAATTGGGACAGATGAGTAGTTTCTTTTTACCTACTGGAGTATATATATCACAGCCATGCTTAATTCCTGTTTAAGCCTCCTTGCCAGTTAATAAAGGTCAGCCCTACCATCTGCCTCAGGCAGCAGAGCCATTAAGGGAGACAAATTGTCTGTTATTTAATTTATCATTACATATACACAGATATACATATACCTAGGTATTTCTCGCTGGGGAGATCCCTAGAGCAGTGGGTGGCAGCTTGGATTTTCAGCATCAGGCAGCAAACGTTTTTGAACAAATCATGCAGCTAGTTGTTGCACATTGCAAAACAATATATCATCCGATGCAAAAACTGTAAGTCTTAAACTCCCCTAAACTCTGTTATTTACGAGCTTCTGGCTCCAAACCCCACCAAATGAAGACGAAATACAAAAAAAAAAAAAAAAAGCAAGCCTGCCAGTATGATCAGCTACTAGAACAGTGGTTCTCAACCTGTGGGTCAGGACCCCATTTGGGGTCAATCGACCATTTCACGGGGGTCGCCAAGCAAGGCTGTCCGCCATTTTTTTTGTCCGCCATTTTTTTGTCCGCCATTTTTTTTGTCCACCATTTTTTTTCCCTTTTCCGGCGGGTGCCTTACCTCCCTTGGGCTGGGCAGCTGGTGGTCGGCCTGCTCCGTCTCTGCCGCTTGCCAGCTATGCCTCGGCCGGCGCAAGGGGCGGAACCACGCATGCGCGGCGCTCCTGGGCAGGGAAAGTCCTCAACTTACGACCGGTTGGGTAGTCCTCGACTTATGACTGGTTTAGTCCTTGACTTACGACCGGTTTAGTCCTCGACTTACGACCGGTTGGGGTCGCAGCATTAAAAAGGTTGAGAACCACTGTACTAGAACTTTTAGCCATCTCGCTAATGGAATCAGTGGTTTTGCGGACCTCTGCTTTATCATCAGCCAATTGCATTTATTATCTAATTCCTTTCTTCCTTTTGCATTTTAGGGAATGACAATATAAGTTTTGTTTTTAAAGTAACATCTTTGATCGGGAATAATCGTACTCTATCTTACAGATCAAGGCTAACTAACATAATGGGGTGAAATTGTTAACTCAAAGGTAAATAAATAAATTACTGATTACTTAGAACTTCTGTAAAGCTTAGCATGATTGCAAGAGCCTCAGGAATCACTCAGAGAACAGGGAGAGGCAGATCCAATCCGTGCTTAAGCCTGGCCCCAATTTGAGCTGATTCCAATTCCATTTGAGCAGCTTCAAAAAAAAAGGTATTAGAGCTCTGTTCTAATCACCTCAAGACTGATTTCCATCTTTCACCTTTTCCACTTCCTAACTAAAAAAAACAACAACAAGGAAAAAGCCCCCACCTAACCCTGGAGAACAAGAGGAAGCATCAGACAGTAGGCAATTCATTCCATTTGAATAGGGCTGTATCAAGAATGCCAGGGATGATGGGGCTTGCACCTAAAATATAAAAAGCACAGTTGTTTATTTTCTATTGAGAAAGGAAATACATAGCAGTGCCTTTCTTGGATACATTTGAATCTGTATGAATCTATTGCCAGCTGTTATCTACCCCAAAGGTTGGTAACAATATTTTGTATTACTATTGTTGTTTGATTAAAGTAAAGTAGAGTCAGTTTGGTTTAGTAGCTATGGTGACTCTGAGCTCTAGTTATGCCTTAGGCATGAAAAACTGGCTGGGTGACTTGGAGCCAGTCACTCTCTTTCAGCTCAACCTACCTCATGGGGCTGTTGTGGGGAAAATGGGAGAAGGAAGGAGTATTAGGTATGTTCACTGCCTTGAGTTATTTGTAAACAATAATAAAGGTGGGATAAAAATCAAATAAATAAAAGGACTAATGACATGAAAGAGGTAGATACAATTCAGGTCATTGGGCTTATCTATTGTTTCTACTCAAGCTGTAGGAATGAATTTACTCATCTCAGTGGAGATTGTAGTGTACTCAAGAGTATACTAGATAAGCAAATTCTTCATTATATTACATAAGAAAACAAAGCGACCTAGTGGATTTGGCTTTCCAGTATGTTTCCAGTGTTTCCCGAAATATACAGCCTATGTAACTGAACAACACATACAATACAATCTATGTAGCTCGGAGAGTACATGGGTTAACCACCTTGTGTGTTAAATCCTATGCTCAGTGTTTAGTCACTGTTGTCACATTGGCAGTTTTGAGCCAGATATAGAGTAGAGACAAGGCACAGAGCTAGGAATGGCAGAGGAAGTGCCAACAGCTGGGGCTGATTTGCCAATGACAAATTCCATATGTGAATTATACACAGTAAAAAGTAGTACTTTCTCACCTCCATTGAGCTTCTTTGGATGATCCATGATTCTAGTATTAGGCAAAGAAGCTGTTCTCTGAGGCCTTGGGGTAAGAAGGATGGATATTAGATGTGTTTATTACATTGTCAGAAGTAAGTCTTCATCCTGGTTCATCCAAGCCGGGAATATTATCATCATCATCATCATCATCATCATCATCATCATCATCATCATCATCATCATCATCATCATCATCATCATCATTATTATTATTATTATTATTATTATTATTATTATTATTATTATTATTATTATTATTATTATTATTAAATAAGCAACATGGTGACTGCTTTGGGAAGATGGTTACAGTTTATTGCAGAAGCAGAAAGATGGTTCTTCAGGAAAGAGCAGAGGAGAGAAGAAGAGCCTTGAGCACATGGCCAGTAGCTTTTTATACCCTCTCTAGCTTTTTTTGTTTGGAAGTTTTCCTATTCCTGTGGCATGAACTTTGAGGCTATTTCCTGTGTCACGTATTCTGACCTGAGCCCAGGTGTGCCTCTCTGGTATTACTTGATGGTAATGGTTAGTCCTATTATGTCCCAAAGGTCATCTGCTTTCCTGGGGATGGGGCTAATGACTCTTAAGAGATTCTTTTGTCTTCTTGAATTTCCTGGCTCCAACCTTCCTGATGGTCTTACATCTGCATTTGTATAGGGCTGGTTCCTGCTTGGGGCAAAGAGATGATGCCAGGTTTGGTTTCTGCTTTTCAAAAAATGCTTTTAAAAAATCCTTTTGGTGAAAAATATTTTTTCCTGCCTTTTTAATATTTCCTTCTCTGGGGTAACTTCCCTCAATATGTTCATGAGTTTTGATCTTAGTTTTTTTATATTTGACATTGATTTCCCTTGTTATATTTTTATTTATCTTGTTTTTGTCTGAGGGACAGAGAGAGGGAGGGAGGGAGGGAGGGAGGGAGGAGAGAGAGAGAGAGAGAGAGAGAGAGAGAGAGAGAGAGAGAGAGAGAGAGAGAGAGAGAGAGAGAGAGAGAGAGAGAGAGAGAGAGAGAGAGAGAGAGATGCCCTGAGTCAGTCTGGATAGCACACATATTAGGCACATCCACCCTTCCCTCTTTTTCTAAATAAGAGCTTCAAGTGCACCCTTTTCAGTAATTGGTGGCGCAGTGGTTACAATGCAGTATTGCAGGCTAACTTTGCATTCCCACTGCATCCCCAGTTTGATCCTGACCGCCTCAAGTTTCACTCAGCCTTCCATCCTTCTGAGGTCAGTAAAATGAGGACTCAGATTGTTAGAGGCAATATGCTGACTCTGTAAACCACTTAGAGAAGGCTGTAAAGCACTATGCAGCGATATATAAGTCTAGGTGCTATTGCTATTGCTACTGCTAATTCAGCTTGTCTCATACACAGTGTTCTAAGTGTGCTTACATCATAGATTTCTGCAAAGACATTCCAATATTGTTCATTTTGCTTTCAAATCCTTTTACCACATTGGATTTCAGTGTCCATCACTGGGCCCATTTCTTTGTGATAGCAAGAAATCATGTTAAATAATACTCAACCCTTGGCAATGTCACTATTTTTTCTAAATATTTACATTACACTTTTTATATTAATCTATAACCACTTTTGTAATTTATTTATTTATTTATTTATTTATTTATTAAATTTCTACCCTGCCCTTCTCCCTGCGGACTCAGGGCGGCTTACAGCCTTTTAAAAAACAAGTACATAACTACAAAAATACCAAGTTAAAAATATCAATTAAAATAAAATATTATTATAAGGCCAATTATTATCCTTTTTTTAAAAATTAACACATTATTATTGATTGGAAGAATTACAGAAGAAACATGGTATAGGGTTTCCTGCCTGAGCAGGGGGTTGGACTAGATGACCTTCAAGGCCCCTTCCAACTTTACTATTATTATTATTATTATTATTATTATTATTATTATTATTATTATTATTATTATTATTATTATTTTATATTGCTTAAATTGCATTTTATAAAGAGATAAAACATTGAGCTGATGACCCACATTTTTTTGCTGCTGAATTCTGGCAGTGCTATCCGAGGGGGTTTTTCTAAGTAGAATAAGTAGAACTGTGGGATACATGTGACATATGGACCAAAGAAGATACTTTGAGGAATGTATTGTTTGGTTTTTATAAATAAGGGATTTTTTTCTTCTGTGGAGATTTAGGTCTCCACAGAACCAGCAAGAAATCAGGAGCCAGAGTTAGGTCCAAAATAAGTATAAATTTATTCCATGCTACTCTAAACAAGAATCTGAACTACTAACAGTCAAGGCAAATGGAAGACTTCAATGGAATTCAAGGAATTCAGTGGAATTTAAGGAAGCCTTTGATGTTTTATGGGCACAAAGGGACTTCAAACTGATGGTTTGGCTCAACCTGGTATCTCCTGCAGATAGGCTAATTAAAGTAATGAATGTTCAACGTGCTTTTGGAAGGAGATTACAAAATGTGTTCAAGATGTGCTCCTAGGAAAACACGTGTATCTTTGCTGCTATAAACACTGAGCAGTTCAATAGCTGAGATTACAAACCGATTAGAACCCTAGAACATTTGACTGCTTGCAAAGCAATTGATATAGTTTATTAAATAAATGCTGGTCATGTGTGATATATATGCATTTAGATGGTACATTAGACTTTAAAAACTCTCTGTCTAGCGGAATACATTAGCCTCGCTTTTCTGTTTACGTCTTTGCGATACCATGGAAACACAGTGCTCCCTCCTAATGGGTCTCCCCAGCATTAAAAAAAAAACAACCCACAGGCTTTGTATATTTGGTTTTCATGTCTCCTTTTGTGTGCAATTTACCATTTCAGTAAGAAAACTGATCATTCCCCTCTCCTCCTCCTAATTCTGCTGACTGAATGGAGGAGAATAAAAAGTAAAGATAAATAGAAGGCGCACCTTACAGTGGCCATTACTAATTCATCATAATACTGACAAGATCAGCAGCCTACTGGAAGCAAGCAGCAACTTGCACAGAGGTTACTCTCCAGATTTTAAAAAGCCCCAGCTATAATTAACCTTGAGACCACAGTTCTCTAGGTAAATTGTAGTAAAACCCAAAGAACACTTAATATTGGTGCCCAGACGGGGAGCTGATATAAAATAGAGACTTTCACACTGCTGCCTGCTCCCTTCCAAATCCAACAGCCTATTGGCAGGCTTGTTTTATAGACACTGTAATGACTTTCATTTCCTTTAAACTGCTCTTCCACAGCTATGACACTCTCCCGCTTTGCCTGCTCGAAAGCTTATTAGAGCAGACCAAGGCAATCATCCTTTCCACATCACCCAAACAATCCAGGAACAAGGTGAGCACGAGACATACTGTGACAGAGCAGCCTACAGCACTGGCTTGCCATCTGGCACCTGCTGGTGTCTCTGCCCAAAATGAATAAAGTTGTCAGGATGTTGTGCCGTAACGCAAAGAACAGAGAAAACGGATCATTATCCATGAGGAGAAATGGGCAATTTAATTAGACAGCTCAAACCTTCACTAAATCAGAAAGAAGCAGACTCCTCAGTCACGAAGAGCAGTCGGGTGATCTCCTTGAACCATTCAGCACATGCTGAAATTCGGGAGAATTTCTGAGGATTGGTCCAGCATTTTTAAAGTATGCCGCTTCAGATGGGCCATCATATGTGTAATGTCCTACATAATAATTTTCCCATTATATTTCAAGAACAATGAGGGTTCTACAGAAGCCTCTTATAATCTCTCGGTTAGACGGTTAATAATGGCAGGTGGTAAGCTTTCACTGAAGAATATTTCTTGGATATTTGGAGGTTCACTTCAAAATGCTCTAAATGGTTTGTGATGTAGTGTTGGAAGAACTGACTGTGAGACAGAGACAGGGCCAGCCTCTCTGGGCTAGCTGCTACTTCTCAATTCTTCCCTAATCACAGATCAACTTTTAATCAGGGTTGGAGGTGCCACGGGCTAACTTTTCCCCAGATAACTGAGCAAACCCAGCTTCTTTTCCATTTATGTTTCCTTATATCTTGCAATGTCCCATTTATAAATTAGTCAAAGCATGTGTAACATTGTAGTACAGCTGGGATGTGAGACGGAGCTAATTAAGTTCCCAAAACCATTTTGTCAAAAACACAAAATTAAGTGGTATATACAAAGAAAATTAAGATGTGGAGATTGAGAGAATGGAAGAAAGACAGAGAGATGCAGAGGAATAATGCTAAAGTAGGCAGTTATTAAAGATGCTGCAATAACTTTTGGGATAACAGTTGTGCTTGGCCTTTAGTATCATGGGGATTGTATTCCAAAACCAAAGAATGGATAGAGCCAAAACCAAAGATAAATAGGACTTTCTGAATGTATTTTTAATTACATTTACAATAATTTAAATCGAGATAGCTAATAACATTGCTTCCAGGAATTTACTAATTTCCTTTGTATCTCCTTAAAAAGGCTTTTTAGGAGTCACGTATATCCTTGGAGCCTCAGTTGTATCTCAACAGAGATACAAGCAGAACAACATCCATGGATCCACAGGGCAAGTCACAAACCAGTCCATGAGTTTACTCATTTGAAGTCAATTTAACCAAATCCATTTCTTCTCTTTATTGATCAGCCATTGTTGCTTGTGTTACATACAATAAACCTTCCTTCACAACATATGACATCTTAAATAAAAAGCTTTCATTGATAATATCTTTTTGTTTGTTTATTTGTTTGTTTGTTTTGAAGGGGGAAGTGTTCTATTATAGCTTCTACAGATACCAATCTCTAAATTCTGGATGCTGTCAAAATAAACATTTGCCCTTTCTGAGGCTCTTATAATCACACAGACAGACTTTGTTTCCAATTCAGCTCATCCTCCATCTTCACTTTCTATTTATCAGAAAAGGCTTGGATGTCACTGAAGCATTTTAGATAAATTGATTTTTACTGTACTAAATTCCCCCTCCACATTTCAGTCTGCACCTCAGCTACAGAAACAAATTATCCTCTTTTTTCTTTTTCTTCTTCCCCACACACACATACACACTATGTTTAACATCTCTGAGACACAAGCCCAAATGTGGTACAGAAGATTTTGAAAACCTGTGGTATCTCAGAAGTACCTGCCAAGTACCTGCCTGTTTATTCCCTTTGAATGACATGTATATTTGTGAAATGGAACAGATCCATCAAGAACCTTAATATCTGGGCTACAAAAATCTTTACAACCACTAGTTGATAGAAACACATTTGTACCTTTTAGATATAATGTAGTAATCATCCATATTTTTGCATATTTTGCTCATCCATCTAAATTTATTCTGTCATCTATAGTTACTAGTTTTTCTTCTTACCTAGGAAATCCGTGTTTGATACATTGTACCATGGAAGTCAACCAAATCACTATACCCGTGGTGGCGAACCTATGGCACACATGCCACAGGTGGCACGCAGAGCCCTTTCTGTGGGCACGCGTGCTGTCACCCCAGTCCTAGGCCTTCAGCTGGGTTTTATAAAACCTTTTCACTTTAGGCCTCCGCCACCATGTGCAAAAAAAAAAAGGTTCAATCAATCAATCGATTTCAACTTCTTGAAAGATCTCGCAAAGTTGGAATTGATTAAACTTTTTAGTCCCACCCAGTCTGCCGTTACCACTGCAGCCCTGCCCACCCAATGGGCCACACCCACCCAATGGGCCACACCCACCCAATGGGCCACGCCCACCCGGCATCCGACGATACATAAGTGGGTTTTGGGTTGCAGTTTGGGCCCTCGGTCTCTAAAAGGTTCACCATCATTGCACTATACTGTATTTTTATCAAAGACCTAGCATAGAATGTGCATACATCTCCAGTGGCTTTCAGTACAAAAACTTAAAATATCCACACTCATGTTGTGCATGTATATAAAAGCATATACAAATTTCTTATTTCTCATTCAAATAGGCCTGATGCCAACACAAATTGTGTTGTATCAAGCGGTGCTTCTTAAAAGTAGCAGCATTTGATCCTTAAAATCTGAAACTTACACTACTGATGTCAAGATGACTGGTCCAACTTCTTACATTGCCTTTAGAATTATTGTTTTAGAAATAATTGGAGTGCTGATTTAGTAATTTACTTATGCTAATGGGTTTTTTTTAATATTCAATTTTTCCCATGATTAGAACAATTTAGAGCTCACTGCTTATCCTTCCCCCTGCTAGTAAGAAATACTATTACAAATAGCTTTTATGTCACAAGTATTAAAAGCATTCCTTGTTGGTTCTGTGATCAGAACCTTGTTAAAGTTAGAATAATGCATATCAGTATGATTTTTAAAATATCAACAGTCTAGTGGCCAGTGGAATGTAATACCAAAATATTAAAACAAATATTTTATTAAAAAAAACCAAGGCAGCATAACCCTTTCCCTTTAAAATTAAATATAATAGAATCTACTGTTAATTTACTAACAAGTTTTTGCAATGTTTAAGATTCACTTCCAAAAAGGGGCTTCAGAACACCCAACAGCTGTTGGTAATTCACCCAAGCAAGCATAAAATCCTGGGGGGGGGGGAGAATCATAGGTGCTTGAATAAGTCACAGCTCTGCATTAGCAGTTCACAAATCCATTGCAAATTCCAAAGAGCTCGATGCACATTTTATCAATTAAAATAAAGACACATCTTAATGTAGATATGGAGCCGGAGATATTCACAGTGTGTATGTCTCTGTGTTCACGTGTCAAAAAAGGGAAATGGACACCGCAGAATAGGAGCCCTGTACCTTTGCATGTGCACACATATTAGAAGTAAGAAGAAGTGGACTTTGATCACACATTGGTGACCAATATTTTGCTTTTTTAATCCCCCCTTCCTCCCCCAACTGATTGGGGGGCATATGATTACTAAACATTCCTGAACTGTGATTTCTCCCAGGTTTGACCTGTGTTCCCAATCACTTTCTTCCCAGACTGATCCATTTGCCACATTTATGTTAGTCTTCTCTTAGCAAGCACTATAAGTAGAAATAGCACAAGCTACTTCAAGATGCAGATGTCCAATGTAAGCTTATTGCAAAAATTAATGGAACAGCTGTGGAAAAAATGCTGGTGACTGCTACATGCAGCACTTAGAGCAGCTTTCCCCCAGAACTGGAAAGTTTGCCAGGTCAGTCTTAGGTAAAATGCATGAGGTCCTATGCCTATTAACAAAGATGCTATGTACATCAACAGGGCTCCTTTGCACCCAACAGTGGAGCCCTGTTGGCTCCTGACTTCATTGGACAGGTAAATGGAGGGGGAAGAAAGGAAAGACAGAAAGTGATGCATTGAAAGCCACATACTACAGGATTTAGACTTCCAAGATACTGGAAGTGCCTTATCAAATTGGATCTTCATATAACATATCAGCTAGGCCAGGGATAGGCAACCTTGGCTCTTTTATGACTCGTGGACTTCAACTCCCAGAATTCCTGAGCCAGCATGACTGGCCCAGGAATTCTGGGAGTTGAAGTCCACGAGTCATAAAAGAGCCAAGGTTGTCTACCCCTGAGCTAGGCCCTCTTTAAAATTAGAAGTTAGAGGTCAGCCAGGTATGTCCATCCTGTACTGTAAGCATTAATTTTCATGGTTTGCTGTTGCCTGTCTAGTTGAATTATCACAGACAGCTCACAGTCTGGCCACACAATTATACAAAATGGTTCTTTAGGTAGAAATTTAATGAGATGTTGTTACAGAAGGAAACTGTTGTGGAGAATTGCAAAAAGAAGTTAAAATATTTTTTTGAAAATAATCTTAATAATAATAATAATAATGATAAAATTGGAAGGGACCTTGGAGGTCATCTAGTCCAACCCCCTGCTCAGGCAGGAAACCCTATACCATTTCGGACAAATGGCTGTCCAGTTTCTTCTTTAAAACTTCCAGTGTTGGTGCATTCACCACTTCTGGAGGCAGGTTGTTCCACTGGTTAATTGTTCAAACTGTCAGGAAGTTTCTCCTTAGTTCTAGGTTGCTTCTCTCTTTGGTTAGTTTCCACCCATTGCTTCTTGTCCTGCCTTCAGGCGCTTTGAAAATAGCTTGACTCCCTCTTCTTTGTGGCAGCCCCTGAGATATTGGAACACTGCTATCATGTCCCCCCTCGTCCTTCTCTTCGTTAAACTAGACATACCCAATTCCAGCAACCTTTCCTTATATGTTTTAGCCTCCAGTGCAAAACAAATAAATTTTGAATTTGCAAGTAAACTGGGGAAATGTTTGGCATATACATTATGAGAAGAAGAAGAAAATAAAATGATATGAAAGTTAGAAGAAGGAAATATTTTAATAACATATAATCCAAATATATGAAAAATATTTCATCCATATTACTTATTTTATATAAAGGTCAAGGAATTTCCTTGAAAAATGTTAATGAATATTTACATAAACAAAGTTTACTGAAGATCACAGAGAATCAGAGACAAATTTTGAATGGACCAATAGCAATAAGGAAAGTGTGTGAAACTATTTAAAATGTTAAAGCAGGAAAAGCACCTGGTCCAAATAGGTTGGCGTCTTCTTATTATAAATATCTTGAGGATGAGGTTTTACAACCTTTACAACAAGTAATGTTATTTTACAGGATGGAAAGATTCTTGATAGCTGGAAAGAAGTTAATCTAGCATTAATACCTAAAGAAGACCAAAATTTGACTTCAACATGAAATTACAGTATAGACCAATATCTTTGTCAAGCAATGACTACAAAATTGTTTAGCAAAACCTTTGACTGAATGGCTGAAAATAATTTTACAGGACTTTATTTACGAAGATAAATTGCACTTATCTTGCAAGTAAAAAAAACATTTGCAAGATATTAGAAATGTTCTGGACTATTTGGAGCTACTTCGTGCAGTATTTTCTAAGAGAACTGATAATAAGAAGGAAGGAGAAGGAGGATGAAATGAAATCTCTACAGTCAGCAGACACAATACAGGGAGCAGCTTTAACCATCTGAGGCAAAAGTGTTGTCACTGTCATTTTGTTTTAATCTAACGTGACAGGCTGAAAGCAAAACGTTATTATACACCTTAGCTTGCAAGAGAAATGAGACACATCAAACAGAGGACTGAAAACAGAAAGGCAAAATGAATATTGTAACTATTGCCAACAGGTTTCAACAGAGGTAAATTACAGGTTTTATTGTCATGGGGCATTGTGCCAGAGAGAATGACATGGCTTTGATGCAAATAGAGATGAGAGTGTTTTCTTGAAGAAATGCTGTATGTGGGAACTGACTTTGGATGCAGCCGCCTCTGGACAGTTATCTTGGGTCACAGTCACTGAGGCAAGAGGCTTTTGAAGAGAAAATGACCACTGAAATGAAGTGTAACTGGTATTCATAGCTCATCATTTCAATAAATAAATCATTTCAATAGCAGAGGAGGAGGAGGAGGAGGAGGAGGAGGAAAATTTCTACTTTCAAAACTGGAAAAGGTATAGACAAATTAAAGTTCAACTTTAAATTGAACAACTCTAATGGATAGAGAGAAACAATGACAGTTAAAAGTTTTATGGCAGGAGTGTCCAACCTTGGCAAATTTAAGATTTGTGGACTTCATCTCCCAGAATTCCCCAGCCAGCATGAGCTTAAAGTTACCAAGGTTGGACGTTCCTGATTTAGGGGATGAGAGGAAGAGCCCAAAAGCAGATTTCCGATTTATGGTCCAGAGCAGCTGTGATTTGATCTGCTAAATAGCTGAATTTTGGCAGCTTGATTGTTTTCCCTTTGGGGTGAGAAATGGTGAGTAAAGCATCCTTAAAAATGATAGGCCCACCCAATCCTCTATCTGCCTCCCATCACTTAGCTCTTTTGTAAACTAATACAATCAATTTCAAAAAGTACATTAGACCCAAAACAAGGAAGATTTCCCATCTAAGTGTTAATTAATATTCCATCTTGGCTGTAAAAATGTCTCATTTCTGTATTGGAACAGCCTGTTGATCAACAACTGGAGCAAGTATAAGAATGTTGCTGTTTTCAACATACTTTTCATGAAAAACTCAAAGCCACTATAGAAGGTCTATTATAATAACTTAGGCTGTTGTGCTAATATCTCATATTCTCCCTTTTCCACACCACAGCAAATGTAGCAACCAGGGACTCTCATTCCAATAAAAAGTGAAATAAAATGACATTAAATTAGAGCAATCATAAACATTACACACTTTCTATAGATCATCTCTGTCCTTTTGACACAACTACAGCACTGCTGATGTGTGTGCCAGTATACATGTATAAAGAGTAGGTCATATTATAGCCCCTTAGACTGGTTTATTCACCTCCTCTAGGTAGAATTAGTTATTTCCTGCCTATCAGGTCTGCCATTGTGCATATGGAAATATTCTTCAGGACTGTACATTTGAGGCACCTTCTGTTCCTTAAAAGGCAGGGTGGTATTCGATGTGATGGCATCTGAAAAGCATTATCTATTTCCTAGTGCTGATCTATCACACTTTCAAATTGAATGTGCTTCCTTTTAACTTATAGTAAAGTGCAATTACAGTTTAAAGGGAGTATTTATGTACATTAGTTAACAACATCATTGCAACTTAGTACTCACACATCAACACTTAATTAGTGTAAAGATAAGTGACATAATTGCTACAAGGCATGTATTCCCCATAATGTGAGGCAATTTTATGCACTATGCACATTTTAAATACTTCCCTTCGATTTTTTTTCCCAAGGCTGAGATTTTCTTAACCCAATAGGCAAGGTTTATATGCCTTCTCCTATTTTCCATTTCAACTGAATGCAGTATTATAGATGTGTTGGTGTCGTGGTTGCTTCCCCAGGGAGTGCTTGAAAGTACTTTGCTACAAGAAGGGCAGGAAGGTGAAAAAGATGGTTTGTAATCTGAAACAGGGGAATAAGCCTAAATTTATGCAAATACTTATCAATTCTAAAAGCAATGTAAACCTAGGTAAGGAGCAATATAACAAACCATGTTAGGGCCCCTGCTGAAAAATTCTGCATCACATTCATAATTCAGTTGGCATGGTGTTTTGTTCTGTGCAACATATTCCTTATGCTTTATCATGGTGTTCCTGACTTTAATGTGAATCTTTTTATACCTTACTTCCACCATCACCCACTTGCTGTTGATTGTGTTTGAACATGATACACAAAGGCATTTCTGTATGTTTGATGTATTAGTAAGGGAATCCCAAAGCTTGTTCTGGTTGAAGATTTCTAGCGCATTATTTGATAAAATAGAGCTACAAAATCTACACAATATCTAAGTGCCATTTGATAGTGCAGTACATTCCCAGAGATGCTTTGTTCTTATGTTTGTCACTCCCTTCCTCCTTAGAGCAGAAATTGGTTGGATAAATGTAGGAGACTTTTAACAATTATATTAAGGTAACCAAAAACCAGGTGATCTACATATTCTACTTATGAATGGACTTCTCTGCCATTAAATCAGGTCATTTATCCCTTGTATTAGAGCTTCAATCTAAACACATAAAATGTTATTTCATTTGTATGAACATTTATACAAAAACCCTGTGCAGGTTCTATGCAAGAAGATTCTATGCATGAAGTTTGCTATGCCACATATTGATAATAATGTTCTATAACCTGTTATACAAAGGCCTTTGTGGAATACTATTTGCAGCTATTTTTCTTTCTGTCATGGATCAATGGGTCTAACAATATCTTGTCAGAGGAATGAAGACTGCACGATACTGCCAACATTTATCATGAAACCTGTATAATAAAGATTACTGTTTACATATTACTTACTTAGCCTTGCCATGGTCTCTGCTTGAATGGAAATTGCTTAAGTACTTATGGTTACAATTCAACAAAACTTAAGCCCTTTGCATCAATTGATTTAAGCCTGATTTATCCTATGCCGGTTTATGTCACTGTCCTCACATAACATTGGATTTGGTTTGAAATGGTTATAGTTACCTCTGACCTGGAACAAATCATTGTATCTAATTCTAATGTACCTGGCATAGTTTGTATAATGTTGCTCCATTATCTGCAGCTGCTTGGAGGAACGTGATGTAAAGAATATATAAATAACTGTTGGATATAAATAAGCCAATGAAAGCTAGTATGGAAAGTTGATTGGAAAAGCTGTGTTTTGTCTTCTGGTGGGGATGGGGGGAAGGAAATGTTTGCAGAATCCGTGCCTAACAGAGTCCATTGGAGTGGGTGGTTTAATTAAATCTATATCATCATAAAAACAATTGTTGATAAGAAAGACAAAGTCTGGATAGTGGATGTCATAGTGCCTGGAGGCAGTAGAGTAGAAGAGAAAGGACTGGAGAAAATTACGAAAATACACAGAGCTGCAAATAGAGGTAGAAGGGGTATGGCAAAAGAAATCAAAGCTGGTACCAATAGAGAGAGGCACCTTGGGTGTAATCTCAAAATATCTAAAGTACCACTTGAATACCATCAGCATTGACAAAATCGCAATCAGTCAATTGCAAAAGACTGTTTGCAAAAGATATTACTTTGAACATCTTACATCCTGTGACTATACCTTTAACACCATCAAACAACAACATCTGCCTATCCTACATCCTTGGGAAAGACTCCATAGTGGGATAAAAAGGCCAAATCCAATCTAAACATTTGGATGACTAAGTGACCAATCATAATAATTAATTATTACGTTTCCACCAATCTTACACTGTGAATCCAGCTGTAGATTACCCACACAAAATAATTAATAAGAATTGATGTGGCAATGCCATTAGATAGTAGAATAGAAAACGGGGAAAAAATGGAGAAGATCACAAAGTATCAAGTTCTGAAAATTGAAATTGAAAGATCATGGCACTGGAAGCTATACCAAAAATCTTGGGCAGTGTTTAGAAAATCTACACATTGACAAAATTTCCATCTGTCAGTTACAAAAGGCTACACTCCCTGGATCCACACATATACCATACCGATACATTACAACATCCTAAATCCTTGGGAAGAATATGATTAGTATGACAGTCAATGCCACTTAAGCTGGCAGTTGTGATTTCACATTTTTGGGTATATAATAATAATTTCTATTATTTCTTTGAACTGTATTTCACTTTTTATTCAGACTGCACATGCACACAAAATTATAATTTAAACAGTTATGTATATACAAGTTGGCATGAGTGCCCAGGGTTGATATTAATAATGTGCCAGTTTGATCTTGTGGTTAAGGCACCAAGATAGAAACCAGGATATTGTGAGTTGTAGTCCCACTTTAGCCATGAAAGCCTGCTGGGTGACTTTTGGACAGTCATTCTCTCTCAATCCAATTCACCTCACAGGGATGTTGTTGTGGGGAAAATAAAAAGAAAAAGGAGTATTATGTGTGTTCACTGCCTTGGTTTATTTATAAAAATGATAAAGGTGGGATATAAATAAATATTAATAAGTACAGACTTCTATCTGGATTTAATAAAAAAAATGGTTAAACTCTAAGTTTCATTCTGCAAACTAAAAGCATGAAGATCTTAGTAAGTAAGTAAGTGAGAAATAAATTCACTTCATTTGTTTTGTTTTTCTTGCTAAGGCAGTATTATGTTAAGGTAAATTCTCTTAAAGGGTTGATTAGGGCAGGGGTCCGTGGACCGGTACTGGGCTGCGGCATGCCAGCAACTGGTCCTCACAAACAAGCAAAGCCCTATCCACAAGATGCAGGCAGCACACAAAACCATGCACCCTCCGATCCACGGAAAAACCTCTCTCCACAGAACCGGTCCCTGGTGCCCAAAAGGTTGGGGACCACTGGATTAAGGAACAGCTTTATGAGCTTAAATATTTATTTATTTATTTATTTATTTATTTAACTTATATGCCGCCCTTCTCCCCATGGGACTCAGGGCGGCTCACAGCATATTAAAAACAATACTAAACATTTCCCCTGTAAAAGCCAATTAAAAACCAAATATTTATAGCTGTGTCTTATTAAAATCATTAAAATTGTCCCTAATTAAAAAATTCACCCTAGGTCAGTCCCGCTTGCTGAAAAAGCCATGTCTACACAGAGCCATGAACTATACTTTTTAAAAATCTATTGATGGTTATCACTGGATTACGAAGTGGCCCGTGGGATTTTCCAAATATAAACTGATTAAGGAAGTTAATTTGAATGCCACAGAGGTTTGTTATGCATTGAAATTTGCACTGTGTATAGCAAAACATTTCTATTCCCCCCAAAAGTCTAATTTTTTTGTTATAGATATTTCTATTTTGGATCATGACAAATAAATATTTATACTTTAGTTCCATATCATTACACCTGGATATAGGGGACATTGGACGAAACTAGCTCACTGTCATTGAAATAACTGAGTGAGCTTTCCCTGGAGTTTTTCTCTTTAGCTTGCAATATCAAGCTGCAAAGTCAGATCTGCTCAACTTGACAAAATTATATACTGCTATCATCTTTCTGAATATTAGTACAATTCTGATTTTTGTCTACCAAAGTGACAGGTGTAGCTATTTTATAGCTATGGCATGCTATAAAATATTCTGAAAGTTATTTTGCCATTGGATCAGGTCTGACACAGATATGCATGAAAACCCAGCATTTATTACGGGAAGTGATTTTGTCTTTTTTCTATATTGGAAGATTTGGTTGTAAATGTTTCATGCTTGAGGGATTTTATCTATCAGCACCTTTTATTTTGGGCCAGAGGGCGGTTCAACAGCCCCTTTCAGTCTACATAGCTGTGAAGGAAAAGAAAAGAAAGATGCATCCTGAAAGCATTCTGTTTTGTCAAACATAATTTTTAGTGCATATCCTTGTTTCTTAATCCTTCATCAATTTGTAAGCTTCATTGTGCAGTTGGGATGAAACACAGCAGCAGCAAGGAGATAATATGGGTACTTTTTGTCAAGCTGAATGAAAATATATATAATAATATATATAATCTACGGACAACATGTTTTCTTCTAAAATACAACACTTCCAAAATTTCCCTACTACACTTTAATTGCATTGCTTGTGCTCAAGGGTGGTATTAAAAATGACCGGATAAGGCGATTTAAGTGTTGGTTTAAAATGTAACCATTAACATTTTGAGAATATTTCCCTTTTTCAACACGATTGAAAATCAAAAAGAAACACTCCATACAAAATGTCTGCCATATTCGGCCAGTGAGATGAATCTGTGACACTCTGGACCAGACATGTCAAACTTGCGACGCCACGTGACGTCACGCAATGTATCGGGACTGTTTTGCCATTGCCGGCAATGGGACGGGCATGGCTTCCGCATGACGCGTCCGGCCCGTGGGCTGGCAGTTTGACACCCCTGCTCTAGACCCTACTCTAGACACTCTAGCTCATCAATCCCTTCAAGAACTTTCAGATTGTTCATCGGGCACCTCCCAACATTTATTATATGAAAATAATTCAATAAATACTACTTTATTGGTACTATGAACAATAAGGGTAATAACAACTCCGCCTCATTGATCCTTGGGGGGGTCAACATTGACCACTTTGGAGAAGCCGGCTCTACATATTTCTGAATTACAGCTCCTTGCATTCATTAATAAAAATGAATTATGAGAAATGAAGGCACTCTAGTTCTGTAATAATCGGAATGCCATGGATTTTCACCACTCTACCTCTACATAGAATGGATCCTTACATTCCAAAGATCTACGTATCGACAAAGACAGGCAGCTTGTTCTTCATGCTTACACCTTTTAGCATATTTATCTGAAATAAAGAGATTACTTAATTTAAGACATTCCTCTTCTTAAAGGAACAGATAGAAAAGGATTAACTTACTTCTATCATTTTCTTTCATGAATTTAGGACTAGGCTACCATATTAAGGTTTAATGAACTAAAGGAGAAGCAATTTTTCCTTCATATAGATACAGTACATGAATTTTATTACCTACATCTGTATAATATTTGCTAGCTTTCACCTGCACACCTTTTGCTGTTAGGATTGCAATGTTTCTGTCTTAGAAAAAGAGTTTTCTAACCATGTTTGAATGGTTTGATCTAACATGGGACATCGTTATTTTAATAAAGCTTTTAATCTTGGGCAAATCTGGATTTTTTTTTAATTTAGTAATTTTTAAAAGGGTAGATTTTAGAATAATATCTACTGGTTTGTATCAATTGTGATGAATCAGCAATAAAAAATAAAACAAAAATGTCATCATCATCCCAAATGCAAAGCTCTTGTGAGACAAGACATTTATGCACATATTGTATTGTCTTTGGCTTCCCGGAAACTACAGTAAAGAAGTTAATAGCTGGCAAGATTTACACAGAGAGCTTAATTTCCAAATTTCAAACCATTGGGAAACAATAGGTAAAAACTGTGTTTCGACTATGAACATAATCTGGCTTTAAGGCTGCTAATATATTCTGTTTAGAAATATGTTGCTGCTTCTTCCTGGAACTAAACGTGTTAGGCTGAGTGAACTACATGTTTACAGACCAATGGATTTCTATCGAGATCAAATCAAAATAAAAATACTAGTCATTTGTGTGTTGGATGGACCAGATGTTACACACCTAGCTTGGCTTGGCCTTTTTTTTTTTTTTTTTGAGAAATCAATATGCTTTCTCTACTGTAAACACTCAACAAATATGTAGTTTTCTTTCATTTAAAAGGAATTGGCATTGATTGTCATCTCCTGGGGACTGTCTGGCTGCCACTCTCAAAACCAATGTAACTCTGCCCTCTGGAGGAAAGGAAGCAATGATGAATGAAGAACTGCCTATATACATCAAACAATACTCCTGACTCATCCCTTCTAATCCTCACAGGTTACTCTCATTTTTCTAGCAAATTATTAAAAGCAGCACTTTCAGTGAAGGTGTGTGTGTGGGGGGATGTACATTAGACAACCAAAGAGTAGTCCTCGAGTTACGACCACGATTGAGCCCAAAACCTATGTCGCTAAATGAAACGTTTCTTAAGTGAGTTTTGCCCCATTTTACAGCTTGTCTTGCCATGGTTGTTAAGTGAATCATTGCATTTGTTAAGCGAGTAACATGGTCGCTAAGTGGCTTCCCCCACTCACTTTGCTTGTTAGAAGGTTGCAAAAGAGGAATCGCATGACCCTGGGACACTGCAGCCGTCATAAATATGAGTCATTTGAATTTTGATTGTGTGACCACGGGGATGCTACAAGGGTCGTAAGTGTGAAAAACTCATGTCACTTTTTTCAGGGCCATTGTAACTTCAAACAGTCGTTCAATGAACTGTTGTAAGAGGAGGACTACCTGTAGTCTGATCCCTCAGGAGGAGTTTGCGCCTTCAAAGCTGATTCTGTTTAGGACTGGAAATCAGTTTAATGCAAACCCCAAATCCAAGAGGGGACGGGGGCACTGGGGAATAGCTTGAACTATGGAAGGCTGAAGATGCGTTCTAATTAGCTTTGTCCCCACTGCAAAGTTTTCCAGACACCAATGACCTAGTATGTGCATTAGTTACTGGATGGCAAGGAAGATACTACCACCTTTCCTTCAATAGGCCTATGTATATGTGTAGACCCACACTGGGAGTTTTTAAGAAGAGACTGGACAGCCATTTGTCCGAAATGGTATAGGGTTTCCTGCCTGAGCAGGGGGTTGGACTAGATGACCTCCAAGGTCCCTTCCAACTTTATTATTATTATTATTATTATTATTATTATTATTATTATTATTATTATTATTATTATTATTATTATGGATCATCGCACAGTCAGCCAGATGTTCAGACTGGATTTGGCATTTTGTCTACCTATCGAGTCCTTACCCAGGACCTGGGATAGGCAGATGTGGATGTTTGATGGTATTACAGATATCGTCACAGGATGGAAGCAGTTCCTAGTAAGGCCGCCTTTTGTAATTGACTAATAGCAAATTTGTCAATGCCAATGGTGTTCAAGTGGTGCTCCAGTTGTTTTGGGATTGCACCCAAGGCGCCTATTACTATTGGTACTACCTTTGCTTGCTTTTGCCACAGTCTTTCTATTTCTATTTGTAGGTCTCTGTATTTTGTTATCTTCTCCAGTTCTTTCTCTCTCCAGTTCTTTCTCTTTATTATTATTATTATTATTATTATTATTATTATTATTATTATTATTATTATTATTATTATTATTATTATTATTATTATTATTATTATACATACACACACACATATGCCCATACTTCAGACACATTAGGTGAAAACCTAGCTCTCTGGAGACGCTGCTTTGCTGGGAATGGTGAAAGGAAAGACATGAAGAGGATGACCAGCAACCAAACAACCAGGAATGAAACAAAGAGATGGACTTGGTTATAGTGGTGATGGGTGCACTGTTGCAAGACCTGAGAGATCATCATGGAAAAATGTCTTTGTGGTTGCTAATAGTCAGCAACAATTTGTTGGCTCATGTAATACATACAGTACATACACCTTAGTAACGTTTTATTAAAGTTTGGAGATTCCTTCTGTTCTACAAACGGTTGAATATTTGGAGAATATGAAGAGAAAGATGAATGAGGAATGTATGACTGACATGTTTAATTACACCAGCCTGTGGCAAAAAAATCTGAGCAGTTTTGACCATTTTGTCCCCTTGTTATTTCCCATTTCTCAACTTTTAAGTTGTGAAAATATATTTTCTGGAGCCTTATCTGCCTGAATGGTTAAAGAACTCTGTTGACTTTTAGAGAAAAGATGAGTCAGTTAAGTACTTCATTCTGTCCTCTCTGCTGAACAGTCAGCTCCAACCTATTCATAAAGGAACATTATTATTCTTTGCCAGAACCCCATGTTTGCCCCCCCAAAAAAGTGCTTGAAATTTGTCACAGATAATGATAATAATACATTTTATGTAATCTCCGCTAAATTCTATCACAAAACAAAACAGTTGTATTTAGAGAAAATAAATTTGATAGGCACATAATGAATAGCCTTTTCCAATGATTTCCAACAAATTTGGCATCCTTCCTCCAGGTATTTTGTCTGAGTTTTATAGGAGATCCTTAGAGACCAAGTCTGAGTTTAAACATTATTAATATAACCTTTATTGGTTGCTAATTCATAATAAAATGAAAAGGGAAGACTAAAACAAAGCATTAAATGCAATCTAGAGTTGGGTAGGGATAATTCCAACTCTCAAAGAAGAAGTTTAATTGATAGAGAGTGGATGCTGATAGATTACTCTTTCCATTTCTCTGTAAAGCAAGGCTTTGCTTAGCTCCCTGACCTGACATTTGGGGTAATTCTGAATGCAGGGCTGACTTTAAGCTAAGGCCAAATAGGCACTGGTCCAGGGTGCTAAACTTTTGGGGACATCAATGCTGCCAGGAGCATAGTGGCTTACGTAGTTAAGATGGGCTGGAAGTTAGCAAGCCCTTGTTGAAGACCTGGGGGCTGCTGTGTGGCGAGGTGAGCTTTTATCATTCATTCCAGCTCCTTATGAAAGGAGCCCCTTGGACATCCCCTGGGCAACAGTGATGTCACCAGTTAATTCTTTCAACCCAAAAAGGCCTCAAACAGTGCCTCTGACACAAACAGGATGGGGACCAATGCTGCCCCAACTTCTAAATCAGTGATGGCGAACCTATGGCATGCATGCCAAAGTTGGCACTCGGAGCCCTCTCTGTGGGCACGCGTGCCGTCGTCCCAGCCCTGCCTCCCCCTGTGGCCCCCTCCTCACCAGCAGCCACCCCAGAGGAGAGTTGTTCCCGGACGTGGCCCACACGGAGCAGCGGAGCCAAGCACATGGCAGCCGGGCAGCAGCGACAAGACTCCGCTCTCATGTCCCATTGCTCACAGTTGATGCTGCGGGGCATGGGCAGAGGGTGTGGCCGCCATGGCACTGCTAGGCCTCTGGGCGATCTGCGGTGGGCCATGGAGGTGGTGGGTGGCCCTGCGGGCAGGTGGGGCAGGTCAGAATGGGGGTGGAGTGGGGGTGGGGGTGGGCCAAGGGGGCAGAGCAGGGGCGGGCCAGGGGGCGGAGCGGGTTTTGGGCACTCGGTCTCTAAAAGGTTCGCCATCACTGTTCTAAATCATTGTAAAAGTGCAAATCTTTGCCTAAGTGGGAAGTGGTACCATCATTAAATGTGGCTTAGGGAATCCAGATACCCATGAGCTCGCATTGCTTGAATGTTTGCAGATGATAACACAGTATCCTGTAGTGTTCACATCCTCTACTTTATGTTGGAGCTTTCACTCCCCCTCCCCCCCTGCCCCCCATTGATTCTTGTGACCAACATTTTCACAGAAGTAGTCAGGATCTGCACCCATAGTTGATTTGATAGAACACGCAAGGAAGGAGTATGCCTTACTTGCATACTAAACAATGGAAAGTGATCCCTTTAGAATCTATGGCAGGAAAATTAATTAAAACAAAAAAAGGGGCTATAAGCAGGTTCTATCATAGAAAATGAAAGAAGTGTCTGTGGTCTGCTAGAACTCTTTGTTCTTGAAGCCCCGTCCAAAGATTCCACATTCTTGGGGCATCTGGTGAGCTCCTTAGTGTGAGCTCCTTGGTATGAAAAGCTTCAAGCTTCACAAATATCTCCAGTTATACAAAATATGTATTTTCATTCTCTATACTCTCAGGAAAAACCTTCTGCTGAACATCCACATCCCTTAATATTCATTTATTAAGGTCAGGAAGCATGTCATTTGTCTAACCCTACCCCTTTCCTATGTGTTGCATTTAATGGTGCCCTTCTATTTCATAGGTATCTTACAAGGCTAAACAAAAATCTCTTTGGCTTGTCTTTATCTTGATAATTTAAAATATCATTAAAAGAAAGAATGTTGTACTTTCCCCCCCTCCCCCAAAAAATCCCGAGATTGTTCATTTCTGCAAGCCTAAAATAAATCCATTTACTTTTACCTCTGAATATTTTTATGGCATTTCCAGTAAACTTCTTCTACTTCTTCCTTTTTCTTTCAACAATTGCAGTTGATTGAACTTCTGCTGGGAAACTGTTGACAGCAATGAAATATGGCCTTTTTGTTTCCAAAGTGTTGATAACAAGGACACGACAAAAAAAGATTCAATATATTTTGACACGAGCACAATGAGCTGCATTGAAATGAATGGAAAATTGCAAATCCTTCTCATAAAAACATCCATTCATTTCAATAGAGCTTTTACAAAATAAATGACCTAGTAGATTGTACTTGTAGGGCAAACGTCCCCAAGATACAAATACCAAGCTTAGAATTTTCTATCAGAAGGGCACTACTTTGGAAGAATTTACTCTTCAGACTCTGTATGAATGCAACTGCATCATAGAACAATACAGATTCACATTTTCTTCTCAAAAACCACCTCTTTTAAGCTAATTCCCTGCTTAATGCAGGGTCCACATGCAGAGTGGACTTATGCCACCCTTGAGCAATAGCTATCCAACCTGCACCGAATGAGAATATACCAATATATAGAATTTTTTTTCTTGTTTCCTCAAAATGTTCTGTTAGGATGTTTCTTCCATTGCTTAGACAAAACAATTCTATTTGTTTACCATTTACAAATTCTACCAACTGGTTCCAGTTTCTATAATTCCTAGTAAGAGATAATAAATTTGCTGTAGCTTCAGTGTGACCTAGACAGATACTTGAAGTTTTCCTTTCAGCTTCTCTTTGCACAGTTTAACATATTTCAGAATACATACTGTACCTCTCAGATCACTCACCACTATTGGTACACCGCATTCCTCCATCATGATAGTGGATTTTCCATGCAAATTTCATTTCAGAGTATTACCGGTTTGGTGCATATTAACACTAAAACAGGCAGTAAGGATGCTGCCAGTGCTACAGTGGTCATTGTTTTTACTGATGTTCTTATAGTAGTATATTGTTATTCTGGTTATCAGAGATTTATAACAAGATTTATAACAGTTAAATATTACTTGCTAGTGGAATGGAACTGTAAATCACTTTGTAAAATTTCTACTTACTTATTTCCACTATACGATTTTTTTCTACCACAAATATATGGTCATGAATAGGGCTTAGGACAATAAGCATATTAGAGTGATTGTTTCTTTAGAAAGATATTTCTACAAAGTACAGATATTTAGAATACAGAATAACACAGTTGGAAGAGACTTTGGAGGTATTCTACTCCAACCCCTTCCCAAGCAGGAGACCCCATACCATTCCGGACAAATGACTATCCAATCCCTTCTTAAAAATCTCCAGTGATGAAGCACCCACAAATTCTGAAGGCAAGCTATTCCACTGATTAATTATTCACACTGACCAGAAATTTCTCCTTGGATCTCACTTTGATAAGCTTCCATCCATTATTTCTTGTTCTGCCTTCAGGATAATTTATTTATTCTACAGTCAAATCACTGAAACTCACTGAGATAATATGTTTTCCGTTTCTGTTAAGGGTTTTTTTTTAGGGTGGGGGTTAAGACAGGAAGGAGTAGTAAGGGAACAATAAAAATCCTTCCCTCCATCTGTGAAGATGTTCCAAATACATAATGAAAGTGGACAGTGTTTCATAAGCAGCAGCAGTAGGTACATTATCTGTACGTTGTTCAGAAAATGGTCTTGCTTTGTGTTTTCTTCTCCTGGTTCTTCCCAAACATCCCATCTGTGTATGTTTGATATACTTTCCCCAACCCAACATCATTGTCACATAGGAGACTGTGTTGTAATACCATCTATGAATAAGTGCAAGAAGAGTTCTGTTTAGAGGAAAAATTAGGGATTGAGCAGCAATAGGGTAGATGTTGCTATGGACAGCAATGACTTTATTTCCACTTTGCTGGAAATAAAACCTTTCACAGGGGAAAGTGTGTTCCCTGAATAAAATAAATATGACAGTTTCAAAAATAGTGTGGAATATTTCTATAAAGGAGAAAGAAAATGACTTTAAAAGCTTTTGTATTCTAGCTCTTTCCTTTTCAGCAGAATTCTTTTAAGTAGGAAGCAAAGAGAAAAGAGATGGTAGGAAAACAGAGGATGTTTACAGATGCTTAAAAGGGATGTACGTAAAAGTGCAAAAAAATCATCAGAAATATCTGAAAACTCAGAATAATTAGTATGAAAGTGTATCTGTCAACGTGTCCCAATCTTTCTAAAAAATGTCTTTTGTTGCTTAAAAGAATGATATGATAGTTTCTTAATTTTATTAAATTACAGCAATCATCTTCCATTTATTTTGATTTTCCTAACAGTGTCTTGTCTGCAACAACAACAAAAAGCCAGAGCAATTGATTGCAATGAAACATTTCAGTAAATGGAACTCTTACTTTGATTGAAAACAAAGAAATTAAATTTTATTTCAATGCGATGATCTGCTCCACCCTATAATTTGAGTCACAAGGCTCTTCCCCCAATCATTAGAAACAGTTTCTCATTGCCAAGCTCTTTCTAACAATTTTCGACAAGACTACTCACTGCTAGCAGAGAGGAGAGAGAGAGAGAGAGAGAGAGAGAGATGCAGTTACATGTCACATGCGCATACATCAGCATCCTGCTTAACAGTCATTCAATTTTCCCAGCAACATTGTCAGATGCTAACCAAACTCCAATCTTCCTTTCTGCTGATTCTTCCACTCTTAGCTTCCACTCCCTTGATTCTGAGGGAGTCAGGTGACAAAAAGGAAAATTATTGCACCATGATGATTCTTTGAAATGGCAGAAGTTAAAGAAGCTAGATTACCACATTGCTAACGTGGTTTGTCTGGATCTCCCAAAAAATAGCTGTGGGTTTAAAGTGACCATCGTCTTAGAGGCCACAAGACGGCAGCTGCCCTCGTCCTAACCTTCATCTGCACTTGTGAAGCAAGTGAGCAGAGCACATTTCCCATTACCTGTCAAGCAAGGATGTAGCGTTCTTCTGGCCCGCAGTAATCGCAGGCTGCTGGGGAACAGAGTAATAAACACCTACTGAGAGGGATGTAGCGTGAAAAGATCTCATCACCTGCCATTAGCACGCTGATGAATAATGTAGGATTCTCGGTGGCAGATGTCAGGGCTGGGAGGAAGAATCACTTATGTAAATGCTCTGGCGAATACTTCAGCACAAAGTGAGAGGTGATAGCAACAGATGCATGTGACAAAAATTACACTTGCTACTGTGGGTTGTTTTTTTTAAAAAAATGGAACATTTATTTCGCAAATAGCAACTTCTCGTGCTCCCTTTTCCTCTTTTTTTAAGAGCCAAAGGGTGCTGTTGCACAGGAAAATCAGCTCAACCGGCCAGTGGGACTCAAGAAAGATGGACTGTCCTAAACCTTAAATTAAAATCCGAATCAATCCCTGCAGACAAAAACAACAGTTTGCTCCAGAAGTGAAAGTGAAACCAATTCTTAGTTTAGTGAACAATATTGTCCACATGTGTCCATTGTTTCTATTGTTTAAATTAAAGAATAAATTGCACTATGCATCTTTCAGCCAGTACAGTATAACAAATTCTAATAAAAGACTTAACAGTTTGATTTCTAATGGCCATTATTTCCTTTGTAGACAAAGATACCTCTAGTAACCTGTGACAAATGCCCTTGGTCATCGCAGTTGAGGACAAGAGTTTCTCTTTTTGACTGGGACCTGTACAGGAAACAAGCCAATACAAATTGGAGGAAGCAGTGAAGTGTCAGCCAGCTATCAGGGTTTGTGAAAAGCCTGAGTGGTTTTGTTCG